>NW_010185287.1:171999-251054 GCF_000695765.1 Mesitornis unicolor | reverse complement strand
CTTTCCCTGAGTTGTGGTGCCCCCACTCCATACTGCATGATGCAGGGTTTGTGTGGTGAAAAGTAATAACATAATTCAAGACAGTTTATGCTACGCTTGAGTAGAAAGCAGATTTGAAGTTGTATGGACCACCTAATTTTAGTATTTCCTATTTTGTAAATGCTTAACTTTTATTAAATAAAGCATTATGTCTCAATAGTCTTAATGTAATTTCCTGGGATTTTTTTTTTTCTCAGATGAAGGAAATGAAAAAATTCTATTTTGTGCAGTCTTAACAGCTTCCATCAGGCATGTGATTTGACTCTGATTCTTCAGGACAGATTTAAACTAGTTGAATTACATGACTTTTTAAGTTACTGGCAGCAGGAAAAGGTTCTTGTCTTGGAAAGGGTGGGCTGTTGCAGCTATGCACTGAGCCAGGGAACCCAGACCAGATTGTGTATGCAAGCTCATGCTCTCTTGGCTGCATGTGCATCCTAATGCTGGAGGAAACTGTGGTGACACAGAGGTGGAGGATGTGTGAGAAAGTCACATTAAATAAAGGCTTGACTCCCCTGCAGGACATGCATCTACTACTGCTGTATTGGCTGCAGGGTGACTTGGCTTTTTAAAATGTTCGTTTTCAATCAGTATTTGGGAATTCTGTGAAAACCCAGCAGACTGCCTGAAAGCAGAAAGAAAACTGTATTTGTGGGAGGAAAGGAGTTAAGCTGCAACCATTTCTTTCCCCCTGCACTAAAACAGTAGTGGAAGAACTTCCTTAACTCCAGCAATTTCTTCATGTCATACTTTGAAAGCTGGATGGAAAAAAGAGGTTCATAAAAATTTCTTAAATGTAAAGGCAAAAGAGCCTTTTAAAATGAAAGGTGGAATCCGAAGGGGAGTTCCTAGGTGCCACAAATAGAAAAATCCATGCCTGTGTCTTAGGAAGAAGTCTGCATTTTTAAAGCTTAAACACAAACCAGTAAGTTGTTCTCTTATTTGTATTAGCATGTTGGGTTTTTTCCAAGCTTTTAAAAGTGTGCTAAGAAGATAGCTAAATTCCTAAGATTTTCATTTTTCTGCAGTAACAGTTTTGACCCTGTATTATTCAGGAAGCAGAAGGCAGAAAGACTTAGACTCTTAAATATATCCTGGTCCATAATTTGCACTCACTTAATAGATGGTACGATTTCAATAGGAATTATAAATCTACATACTTTAATTCCTGCACGCTTTCTGCACACTGGGACTCCTGCAATGCAAAACTGCTTGCAAGTTGCTATTTAGTATGGGGGAATCCTTTGAGAAGAAAATCTGTGAGAACAAGACTAGAGAAGATTATTTAATTTATTTTTTTTTAATAGTATTGGGTTGGGCTACTTGAAGACTTTGAGCTTGCTACAGGCCCTGATTTTTTTTCTTGTGCCCTATGTCGTCATATTCCTCTTTTAATATTAGTGTGGCTTAGTATTAGAATATATGTTAGTGTTGCCTGCCAAATGCTTTGGGAAGGTCTATTTTGCTCCTAGCAAGTAAAAGGTTCCTCAGCCACGACATAATCACTTCAAATCTATGTGAGAAGTACCTTTTAACACTTACAAGTATTCCCTCAGCAATAACATGCCTTAAATAAGAGGTATACATCAGAACTTAAGCCATGTCATTTCCTTGAGCAAACAGAACTCAACAAGGACAGCTCTCCAGAAGAGTAAAATGACTTCTATCAAGTAATGCATTTGTATATTAAAACTTTCAATTTTGCAGTATAATCAAACTAAACTAAAACTGGTCATCCTTTAGCCTAATTTCCTATGGAAACAAAACATAACCAGTCACACAGCCTTCTTGGTTCTGTAGGTCCCTCCCATGCATAAATTTATTTGAAACCAGAGTTCAACAATTAACAGATGGTTACTGATTTTTACGGTATCCATTTCTGATGAGCTCCAGACAATCAGACGGGTAGAGGAAGAGTCTAATCGTCTTCACCTGAGGGAAAAATTTCGGATGGCATTTGTAACTTATTAGACAGCACAGCAATAACACTGTAGGGAGCCTTTCTAAACATCCCAGCTGAGGAAAAAAACCTTGCATCTCCATAGATTTCGCAGTTAAGGCTCCAAGACACAAATCTCCTAGAGATGATGTTCTGGAACTACTTGTTTGCATTGAATTGTGAAATCATAGTTTTCCATGAATGTCCATTGAATGCTACTGGAAATATAGTTGACATTCTGTGTTTGTGTGTTTCATAATGATGTGATATTCTTCTCTCTGTAAAGTTTGAATCAGCATTTTCCTAAGTGGTGAAGGTTGGGTGTTTGGTTTGGTTTGGTTTTTTTTCAGAAGTTACCTGCTACAGCAGGTGTTTCCAGGAGGGAATCCTAAGAAAAGAAATGTGTTTTTGAAGCAGAAGGCTGAATTGCTAACAATGCTGTTTCAACTCCCTATTAACTGTTGCAAACTGACTCTAGATTCAGAGATGTAATGTGCTTCCTTGTGCTCCACTTGAACCACTAAGGAGAATTCAGCCTTTGAAAATAAACCTCTTATCTGACAGCTCATGAGTGAGTGACAGATGGAAAAGGGCAGCTCAATACAGTTTGGGTCCTTCAAAAATAGCCTTTGCTATAAAGATGCTGAGGATGTGGTGTAGGAGGTGGAAGTGGCCCCCAAAAGCTGGAATGTAAGGATGAAGGTGAGGAGAGGTCAGGGAGGTGATTTAAAGTGATCATGGCCTGGACAGAGCGGAGAGTGGGAAACAATTTTTAACAACTGTGTATGTAAATGGTTATGATAATTAAAACTCCAGTATCATCCACAGCAGTAACAGTAAAACACGAGGGCTTGGGCAAGCAGGACTACCCTACTGCTGAAATACTCCATTCCTAAAATGCTGATAAGTGTTTTTAATTCTGTTCTAGCCAGGTTAGTTACAAGCTTGGTGATATCCAGCTGTAGAGGAACACGTGGCCAGTCCTGTCATCTCTCACCTTAATGAGCACTGAAAGCAAATAACTAGAAATTCTACAGCATAGCAGTTCATTATGTAAGTTCTACATATAGTTAAATTAGTAGCTTAGTTGACAAGAAGGTGACATAGCTCAACTTATTTTTTAAATTGCTTAGCTTTATCACTCTATTGAACAGATTGTTCAAGTATTTATAGAATACTGTGCTACAGCCAATGTGATCTGCAATTAAGGCAAAAATGGTCAAGTAAAATGACATGATCAAGTAGTTTAAAATGAGTTGACCTCTGATTGCCATCAAACAACCAGAAGTTAAGGCTTGAACCACAAAATTGCATTTTTTAATTCTTTAGGGAAATTGAGTGCTGGGACTTAAATGTGTTTTGACTGAAACTTTAGGAAAAAAGAAAAAAAACCAAGGTATGTTATAAGAGCAAGAACTTTGTTACTCTCCATTGTGGTTTGTTAGCATGTTGTTGAGTTTCAGTGAAGTGACCTTTTAGTAAAAGCTGTAAACCTTAGAGGAATTACAGTTGCTGAATTCCTAAGCCAAGGATTTCGTGACTGTGAAGGTGTCATTTGTGAAATATATAGAGTTTAAATTTTGGTTTAAAAGGATGAGGGTATTTAAATTAATGGAAAACAGTCCAACTGAAAGGTTTAGGACTTGGACTAGGACTTCTGGTTTACAAGACTTTGTCTCCAGCCTTGAAAGAATGGGTAAGTTGTATCTTCATTTGTCAGCTCTGATTCAGAGAACATGATTCAAGGAGGGGGAAAAAAAAAACAAACAAACTTTTTAAAAATCAGAAATTTGTTTCACACAAAGATATTTGTGTATTTGCACTCCATGTGAAGTTTAACAATCTCTTGCTTTTGGAAACACAACTGGAAATAAAAGTATGAAATAAATTATAAGGACGAAGGCTCAGGTTTGCCCATCCTCTTCTATATTTACTTTAGAATCATGACCGTAACTTCTAAAGTGACATTTTTTTTCACCTTGCAAGAAACTTGTTCAAATCTGCAGTGTGATTTTTTTTGGTTGGTTGCGTGATGTTTTGGTCCCCCCCCCCCAACTTTCCTTTCACAAAGATGCATTATTTGGAAAAGGAGTTCTTCATTTAGTTGATTCAGGAGGATAATTGTGTGGAGGGGTGTCTTTGCCGTCAGCGCTTTTAGTGAACTCCTGTTGGCTCTAGGAAGGAGAGCTGGGAAAGTGATGCAGAGACAGAGAACAAAAAACTAGGGGTTGAAGAATGCATGTTCAGAGGAACCTTAACCGAGAAGTGAGTTAGTTTCCACTGATAAAATTTTGGGCTAGAGAGCTCTTGGCTATTGAGATTTTCTGTCACAGGAATCAGCTGACCTGTGTTGTTGGGATGCTTCCACCCTCTTCTAGCACAGCCTCCAAAACTCAGTGGTGTTTATCTTCTGCTTTCACTTATGGCAATGGTGAAAATTCCTGTGATTTAGAAAACAGCATTGTATGTTTTTATTGCTAAGCTAGTCAGATATTCCCTCAGTTTGAGAAACACCTGGGCATTATTGCCCAAGTCTTGATTTAAAGAATTAGCAGTACATAATTTTTGCAGATTGAGAAAAAACTTTGGCTATTTCCAATGAGCTTGTTCTACATGCTGCATTGCTTTAGTTCACTTGGAGATCCTTCAGGCTTTTTGGAGCAGCTGTCAGTGTTTTGGTTAAAAGTTCTTGAAAAAGAAGTCTAGTACTGTTCGCACTTCCCTGTAACACAGTGAATTAGGTCTTGTTTCCCAATAACTAAAGATTCTTATGCTGCCAGGAAATATTTCCAGTGGATTTTTTAATAGAAGGAGCCTGCTGGAGATAAGAAACAAAGATGCAGGAATATCTGACATCAGTCTTGGCCAGAGGATCCAATTCTGTTTTGAACTGCACTGGGCTGTTGCTGGTTAGAGCAAAATCCATCACTGCAAAATTATATGCTACCATAGTAGGATGTCAGGCGCTCACTGGGACAGTGCTGATGTATGGTTCTTGCTACCATACTCCAGATGCATTCTTAGTGATCAACCCCATGCTCTGGCTTGCTCAATGACTTGGCTTGCTCTTCTTTCTAGTGGCATTTTGAGGGCTACTGGTGTAAATAGATCTTTCCTTGCTTCTCCCTCAGGAATGCAAGGAAGAAGAGTCATCACACACATTCCTCTACTTCTCACAGCAGAATAACTGATTTTATCATTGGGTGTCTTGGTTTACTGCTGAAGCTAATAGCACTGCATGAATCCCCTGCAGCTCTCCTCAGTGATTACTCCTGCCTGGCATCCAGGGGTCTTTGAAAGGCTTTTTGTGCTGCTTTTCAACAGGGGAAATTTGTGAGAGGGAGAACTTTCTGCTACCAAGGGATGGTAGGGCAAATTTAGCTTAGCAGCTCACCTTAATTGAGTCTGCTGATGCCTGCTGTGCACTAAAACTTCAAATTTGATCTGGTCAGCATGGCTATGTGCTGCATAGGTGGTTTGAAGTTGGATTTATCCTGCCATGGGAACTGTCTCCACCAATGAAAGGAAGAGCCTGTGAGCCTAGTGGTCTGTGACAGCCTGGAACTCCAAATTGAAAGGGGTGTGCTGGCAAGGGGCAAGCAGCTGAATCCTTAGAGCAGCTAATTCTACTTCTACTGCCTCTCCTTTTTTCCACATAGTCATTTTGTTGGTTGTGCGCAAGTCTGCATAGGGAGTAGAAAGCATTAAAGGTCTTCTCAACCACCTGTCCCCACTTATTTTTGTTTGACCCAGTAAGCCACGCTCCCCTTCTGTTATTTTTGTGGCCAGTCAACTTTGTAAAGCCAACCATCCTGACTTGCTGTACGAGCAAGATAAAAATTTTAGAAGTGGAGGTTCAATGCTGTGATGTGATTTAACTGCACCTGTCTAAACCTCCTAAGCCTGACATGTCAGTATCAGAATATGACATGTCCTCATCAGAATGATGTGTGAAGCCTGGGGCACTTCAGGAGTGCTGTTTAACCATGCTAGAACATTTAGACTTTAAATGTTGGTTTAATTTTTGTTTTTGGTACCCCTGGTCTAGTCCAAGACCAGCATGTAGCTGTTTACTAAACGGGTAATTGTGAAAAGTCCAGTCCAAGAAACAGTGAGATTGATGTATGGATATTTTAAATGAGGCAGGAAGGAGCCCCAAGAAAGGTTGACTTTGTACACATTCACCCATTCTCTGGATGATCAAGATTGATGGACAAGTGTTAGTGTGCATTCACACTCAGTTTGCTTGTCAGTCCCATCTGGGAAGGCCTGGCAGTTTGAACCTAACAACCAATGTTCTTTCATGTCTCTTTTTCTAAATTTTTTTCAATCTTTTTGCCACTTCATTTCAAGAAGGGGAAAAAATCTTGTCTTTTACTTGTTTTTATCTGTACAACAGCAATCTCAGTCAGACCACTCCAGTGGTACAGGGCAATATATGCTGCCATGCTAGACACTATAGCCTAGGGATGGCCCTCTCCTTAGATGTCCAGTCTTGCTGGGAATAGTGTCACATAGGAACTGAAGAAATTAGCCTGTCATCAGGAGAGTTTTGCAGCCAAATTTTATTGCTCAAAGACAAGATGTTTCATTTCTGAGCTGATTTGTCTTTCACTTAACCCTAAACACTTTTAAGACCTTTCCACAAGACTTGAAGGCAAATCTCATGCCAAAGAGGGGGGATTTTCATTTGCTTGTGTTCTGCCCTAAGGTCTCCTTCATTAACTTCAGCTGTCTCAGTTCTCCCTCCCAGAGGGTGGGAGAATTGCTTTTGTGTTGGGGCTAGAAAATTATAATTTTTCAAGACTGTTTTAAAACATCAGATGGGAACAGAAGTTCACAAAAAGTATTTCTGCTTTTTTTTTTAACAAACTGTTTCATAGCATATGCACCACTTAATATGGCATATGTTAACTTCAGTGTTTTAATTGATTAGCAAAGTAAATAGACGTATATAATGGGAATAATATATCAGTACCATCATGAGGCTCCAGCAAGGTGCATTCTTTCTGAAATTAAGAATGTACTTGTTTGGTAGTTTGGGTTCTTTTGTTGTCTGTGGTTTAAAAGACATTTGATACATCATCTACTGTATGTTTTGCTTTCACCCCTGCAAGCTGTACTGTCTGGCAGCATGCAAATGAGACATGGCTTTACATACAGGAGGAAAGAAAGAGAGGGATTAGGTAGACTGCTAAATACACAGTGTGGAATATTGTCAGTGTTCCTTAGTGACCTTGGGATTAGACCTTGACCAAGAAGAAAATAGACTGTAATTAATAACTCAAAAAGTTCCAGTCAACCAGGCTAAATTGCAAAAAGCACGGAATGGGGAGGAGCAGTCCCTAAGATTATGTTGTCTGTGAAGCAGAGTTTGGATTTATATCAATCTTTACATATATATTAGCCCTTGTTTTTCCAAGTAAGAGAAACAAAGTCTTTACTTTCTGTTAAAGAAAAATTAGAAGAAAGTTCTGTTAAGGGGTATGTTGCAAAAGCGGACTTCTCTTATGTGAACATTCCTAGAGGCTGTCAGATGCTTCTTTGTCTTAGCATAGGTTTTGATCTTGGATAGGCTTGTGATGAGTGAAGGTGCCAAAATGCTAAGGTTAAAGCAGGGGTTGAGAACTGCTATTTGCCCACTTGCATAAGCTGAATTTCAATTTATTAAATGTCTTTGTTGTGTGAACTATTGGACAGTAAAAAACAGGCTATAGCATGAAAATGTCTCTCGCAGTACTTGAATTGCTCCTATTAATATTCTCATTAACTTTGACTTCATACTGAATTTTGTAAGTTCATTGGGTTTGAATGATTTGCTTTATTGTGAGGTTTGTTTTACTGTAACTCTGATTTTTCAATAGAAAAATTCAGCTCAGACAGCAATGTCAAGTGCTCCATTCTAACTCTAAGCAATCCCATTTCTGTAGGCAAGCTTGCAGACTCAGAGATGCTCTGCAGGTGGGCCTCTCAAATCTGGGCACAACTCTTAAAACACAACTGTTATTCTTAGTTACTGCTATATGGACAGCTTTCCTGAGAGACACAGTCTAAACGACTTATCTGAAATCAATCATTCCATCTAAAGTATTGCAAAAACATCTATGGCGGCCTTAGATTATTTTAGATGCGGTAAATAGGCATGGTTGTTTTTTAACATGTACGCGGGATGTAGTTTTTTCCACAGTTTTGATAACCTTCATGCACATAGCAGTTAAAAGCTGAAAAATATTTTTTTCATTAAAGCATATCAGCAAAATACAAAAGCGTGCATCCAGTAGGACAAAGGCTTTGGGGACCAGGACTTCTTCTTGCTACTCTCTGCATGAATCTGACCTTGTCTGTATTCTATAATGGAAGTTACTTCATGATCCAGCCTTGGGCCTCTCCTGAGCAAATACTGTCAATCACACTGAATTGTGCCAGAAGTCAGACCAGCCATGTCATGCAGATGACGGTCCACGGTGGACTCAAATGAGACCACCAACCCTTAACCCTAACAGAACTGAGAATTTGTTTTGTTTCAAAGTACAGACATGTACATAGGTCTACAGGGTGCATTTGTTTTTACATTAGCTGTTGGTAGCTTTTCTAGGGATTACATGCACTGCTAAAAACAAAGGAAAAAATAAAGGTTTTATTGATTCACTACATACTGTGCCAAAACCAGTCACATTCAACACGTGATGATATAAGCTTTAAAGCTGATATAAGCTTTAAAGAAGTTGCCTGTTAATTTTGCTTGGTAATTTTGAGTTCATATGTAGTTTCCTATTTTGTGTATTTGGTTTGAAAATATGAAAGATATTTGTTATAACAGTATGATGTCCGGCAGACTTTGAGATACAAAATTCTTCAAAGTTCAAGTTACAGTGTAGCTAATGTCCCCAGTTTAACGTGGGAAGTTTGCAATGATATTACTGCATAATGGTTTAGTATTTTGTTAATTTTTGCAGCAATTGTTCAGGCTCAGATTGCCATTTTAACGGTTTCCCTTAACTACCTTCATCAGCCACAGATCATAGGACACTGTGAAGCCTGGCTAACAAAGCTAGGAAAAAAGTATTTAGCAGACAATGACCATAAGCAAATTTCAAAGACCCAGGCCAATTACAAATCATATTCTCTCTCATTCAAAATCAAGGCAGTATTTTACCTCTTCCAGGGCCTTTTTGAGTCTCCATTAGCATTTCAGATTTGCTGCAGCAAAAACTCATTTGTCCCAACAGGAAAAATAAAGACTGATTTCTCGAACTATGGTCCATTATCTTCCTTGTGCCCTCAAAGCCACATTTGGACTACAGTCAGTGATGTCTGCTGAGCTAGCTGAGCATTAGTCCTGATGGTTGGTTGACCGTTAATCCTTTGGTTGTTGTATGGTATAAACATTAGGTTAGCTCATCACTAGGAATCACCATTAGCCTGTGCGTTATCTGACCTGGCCTGTCCTTCACCATTGCATCTTGGCACCATGGCCAAATAGAAGGCCCAGCTGAGACCTTCAATTTCAAAAGTTTCTACAAAAAAAAATCAGGGAGAAGATCTAAGCACAGATGTTTTTAAGGCCAAATTGTACTCTTTAAGTTCCAGAGGAGCCTCAGTCCTTTAACCTGAGGAATAATTTTGCATGATGATTTTCCTAGTCAAATTTGGGTTCACCTTACTGCAGTGAAATGTAAAATGTAAGTGATTATTTTAAGAAAGTTATAGTAGAAATGTTGAAAAAACTTCCTATATTGCACTTCTCAGGATGGGTTAGGAGTGTTTCTGATCAGAATCTCCAGCTCCTTTCAAAAGCCACATTTCATAAAATTCTTCTTTTTAAATGTACCCGTTATGAGAATGGAAGATCAGTGACATGGCAAAGAGACCAAGCACAATGTAGAGCAGTGATGCCTCCATAGTGTGGTGTCAGCATATGCTGGTGAAGATGTCAATTTATTGCTGCATTGTAACAGATAATAAATCCTATGCGTTTCAATAGTTTCTCAACTTGTGAATGTTTTTTCCAGTTTTCATGTCACACCTGAGTCCCTTTTCTAAAACTCTTCCTGTGCAGAACTACTAGATTTCGCTACTAAAAGATTTCAATGTAATTAAACTGATTTCTGAAAAAGACATCATTCTTCTTTTAATAAGGCAATTTACATATTCAATAACTTCAGACTTGCTTGCTGAAAGACAGTTTGAAACTTTATTTGTATGTTCTTTCACTCACATGCTTTGAGAGTCTTCTATCTTGTTTCCATTAACATGCCAATAAGTTAAATCAAATTATAAGGCAGTTTCTGTACTTTTCTTATTTAGCAGAAAAATTATAATGAAAGCCTTGATTTGAACTTCAGGACCTTAAAGGCTGAAATCAAATCATTTATTTCAATGGATTTTGGCCCTAAGAAGGTATCTCATGATTTCCTCTCCCCGCCCCAGCAATCTAAATAGAGTGAATGTACAACAACAGTAACCAAGATGGTGTAATTTAATACTTGGTAGAAGTGAACAGTACTCAACAACATTAAATTTTAATAATCACCAAGGGTTCATTTTGGATTTGTACCTCAAGTTTGATTTTAAAACATAGACTTTAACTTGATTTCTTATAAATATTTTTATTAAATGCCAGCAGGTACATTTTCTGTCACAAATAAACCTTGGCTTGTAGTTGTAGGCAAAGATATGCAGCAGTACCATAATGGGATCGCCTTTTATCTTTTTATGCCAGTTCTGCAGATCTTCTGATCATTTTTGTGCTTATTATGCACAATTTAGTTCTTCCTTGGTTTGCAAATGAGCCACAAAAAGAGATTGATTTTTACAGATGTTTGCTATTCAATATTGGTTGAGAAATGTTTTAGATGTTGTGTAGAGCTCATAATTAAGGGTTTACATTCCATAGACCAAAACTACTTAACAGAAAACATTTATTAGCTAAACTGTACCACAATTGCTGGTAGGTGCACTGCTATTAGTAACTTCCTATATACGTCTTGATCACTGAGATCAAGTTACTGTTTCTGCTTCCCTAGTTCCTTGAGTAAAAGGCTTACTTGCAGGAGGAAGGTCTGTGTAAGCTATTTGCTTGTGACAGGAGATTGAACTTTACTACAAATACATTTTCTCATGCATGTGGATGACTTGCAGAAGAGCTGACATGGGTATGGCTTTTGATTTTCATTTTGAGTGTTCCTGCTAGTTTCATCCTTTTGTATAGGAGTAACAGAAGGCTCATGCTTCAGCTCATGAAATTAAGAGAGATTTAAGTGGAGTAAAGGCTTCTTCATAGCCCTTGGCTAAGTGACCACCTAGAAATGCTTTCTAAATGCAAGAAGAAATTACATGAAATCAGTCATGTGAAATTTTCTTTCAGTGAAAGCATATTAGGCTAAAAGTCAGATACTAATACACTTTAACAGAAAATGGAGATTATATCCAAGGAACTGAATGAATGCTACCAAGGACTTACTTGCCACTTTTAAAGTTCTTGCAGTGAAACGAGAGGACAAAAATGACAGCTACAGAATTCCGTTTTCCTCCTTGTTTTACTTGCCTGACCCCTAGTTAGCTATGTCTTCATTAAAAGAACAAAACTCGGAATTTCACACCCATTTAACACCAAGTTAAGTATCACTTAACCCCTTGGTACTGACCAAATGTATCCCCATTAAGCAGAGTTTTTGTTAGTACCATCCCAATTAAACAGCAGTCACAGCTATTCACTAACATTATACCAAATTAGTTTCCTGGGAGGTATCTTAATAAAGCAACCATCCCAATTAAGCCTGTCCTCATTAGATGGAGGATACAGTATTACTATTTTATTGTAATTGAAGAAAGGCTCACGGTCCCATTTCATATAGTTTAGCTACAGAATTATTAATAAACAACAGTCCCAACTAATATATTAGTGCTGAGTCAGAATATAATAACATTGACCTATTAAATATGGCATTTGCATGTAATCAGTGGCTTCTTGCTGTAGTTTTCTGAGCCACTGGAAAACAGAAGGATTTTGTCTTCTTGTGATGTCCTTGTTCTTCTTTGTTGACATCATCACATTTAGTCTGTACAAAAGAAGTGTTGAAAAACAGAAATTGCTGACTTAGGCTCCTTGGAGCTTTTGGAGGTGATGACTGTGATAAGCTGGAAATCTTTTGAGTTTATGGTGTTTGCAGTTTCCCAAATGTAATTCAGATACCTTGCTAGCTCTAATTTTTAGCTTTAGCTCCAGTTGTTTTCTAATACAATCCTGAAAGGGTGAATTTGGACAATCTCATCTTGGCCATTTTGAGCACATATGCTAGAACTAAGTCTTTTTGGCTCAGCTGTAGCTTGAATCTAATGAAAATGACAGATAATGCAGAGCGCTGTGTGCCTGCCAAAAAAGAGGATATTTCCCATGAGATAGCACCTGGTGATGCAGAAATAGACACTATAGATTTGTGATTGGCTGGTACTTACCAGTATTCATATCTAGTCAGTATTATCAACCACACAAGATCACATCTTGGATAATAACAGCAACAATGGCATGCATAAAAAATCACTGCAGCAAAAAAAGGGAAAAAAATAGATCAATTATGTCAATTATATGGTAGCACTTTTTTTCCCCTCACAGTTTCAACACTGAGAAAAGGTGGCATCTATCTCTGATCTAATTATTCGCATGCTTATTCGTTTTTCTTTCTTTCACTTTTCTCTTTTTTGCACACATAAAGGATCTTCCCTTTAAAAAAAACAGTGTAGAATCAAACGTGCATACATTCTCTGTGTGACTTACATTTTAGAAGCTGAATAGTTGGCTACTTGAAAATAAAAAAAAACATAAAACGATTCTTGTGTTGGCTTTCTCTAAAGGGATATATATTGAGATGACCTTACCTGAGAGCAAAAATGCCATCAGCCAGAAAACTGCCATAAATTAAACTGCTATTTAAGCCCCAGTTCTAGTAAAAGGGTCCAAATTTCCAAGGTGCCCCTAATGGGTCTCTGTTCGATGATAATGGAGCTTTTCTCTGAGGGAGTACATTCGCAAAAAAAAAAAAAAATCACAAACACAATGTCAAACGAAGAATCATCCTCCTTTTATTAGGAACTGTTGTGTACAAACTCCAGCCAGTTAGGGAAACTACAGCTCTGCTGAATTTAGCTTACTTTAGGTGAGATAATGAACAAGGTGATTCTGAAAAGGAAATACAAAATCATTAAGCAGATCTGTAAATTTTATAATGAATCATTTCAATTAGATTCAGGCAGCAGCAGATGTTAACTCATTTTGGCATGCCCATCTTTGAGGTTCTTAGGCTAAATTACCTTTTTTTTTGATGGAAACTTGATGAATCTCACATTTAGAACTGTGCATGAAAAAAAGTGTTATGTAAAAACAGAGCAAATGGGCTCTTCATTTGCTGACTAATGGGTCAAGCCTCTCTTCTTATACCACAAGGGGGTTTTAATGTGAGAAAGTGATAATAGGCTCACAGAGACAACAAGCTGGGGCTTAATGCTGCTGGTGAACCCAACAGTATCCCTATGCTTTTTCTTGAGATTTCCTTACAGTAGTCCAGCTGTGCCATGGAGAAACAGGCACTCCCATATGAGACACAGTCTTCTTGTGTTTGCAGGCATGGTAAAACATTTGCTGTTTTCAATGGCTTTGCTGGGCAGTTGCTGGGCAGTTGCTGGACAGTTGCATTCACGGGGTATGCCAAGAGGTTTTTTTCTGTTAATATAAAAGAGAGATCACACAAAAAGTCCACCTACATTTGCACAGAGTTATTGATGTTCATATTTTAAAAGTCCTTGTATTAGCCTAAACGGAAACTGTGCTACTACATAGGATTTAATAGTCTTCTCTCATCTCACTTTGCTTTCTGCCTAGACCACGTGAATGGCCTAAGCCATCTGATTTCTATCTTGCTTGCTCTTAAGCTTGCCTGCTACCGTGAGAAGTTAGTGTTTGGTTTACCCTGAGCAGCTAAGCAGATGGCTCCATGATGGCACTGTCTGCCTTTGTACTGGAAGGGAATTTCTGCTGGCTCATAGCACTTCCTGAAAGAGCTGTCTCTTTAAGGAGTTATCTCATATTTCCAGAAATTGACTGTGAAAATTCTAAGTAATGGTGTGACATGATCACACTCACTTTCCGTAGTTAATCCTTCACTAGGGGTCAGGCGCTTTCCCTGCTCAATGAGTCATTTGATTGTCATCTACCTTGCACAAAAAAACTACGAAGCCCCAAGCACTGTCTGGTAAGGATGACAGGCAGTCACAGTGCTGAGCTCTGTGCAGGAATAACTGAGTTAGAAAAAAGCTGCTGGCACTGTAATAAAGCGTTTAATGGACAGACAGCCTCTTTTACCTTCCTTGGGGTAACACTAAATCCCTTTTTATTGTAGTTTGCACAGATGTTAGTGAGTTATCCATTTCTCTAATCATACTAGAAGTTGGCACATCCATCTTAAGTAAGAAGACCAGCCCACTCTGTTTTTGAGAGTCCTTTTTCTAATAAACTTGTGTCAGTTTCAGGTCAGTTTCACCAATACAAATAAAATTCAAACAAATAAAAAGTATATTGTCTCATGATGAGATGTATGTAATTATGTCCCTTAGGTCAGTTTAAATTTACAGAGGGAGTCACACTGTGTATAACCCTTACTGCAATCTAGATTGTCCTTCTGCTTTAAAAAATAAACCAAAACCACTGCAATATTTAGCCATATATTGTAGCTATGTGGTATCCTCAGTTTTGGAGCTGAATGTTCTATATGATTCATTTTACTTTGCAATTATTTGTATATAAATGCATCTTTGTATTCTGCAAACAATATCTCCTGTCCTCCCTTCGATAAATCTTTGTGAATGGAATCCACTTGTTTTGTTTATTTCCTCTACAAAGTGATGCTAACTGACTCGGTAAATGCAGAATATTTATATTTGTTTCTATTCTTTTGCATGGTGCTAAAGAAATTGCATCTTCTTGTCAAAGGCTTTATTTCCTTTCAGGTGGTTATTCCTAAATGCAACATTCTATTAATGAAATGAAATAAAGGCTTTGATTTGCGGGCTGAGTGGGGAGAGAGAAAAACCCACAGTCTAGATCGAGCACGACAAGGTGCTACATGCTTCAACTTCTAGCATGCTTACAAAGGTCAGATAAAGTTCAGGACGGGATAAATGATTGCTACTTTGAGGGGGTCCATGGTAAGCCTTGTTCTTTTTTGCACCGAGTTGATGGGTTCACAGCGGTAGCTGAATTTTGATAGATTGGCAGACACTGAAAGGAAATGCTAAATCTGCCACAGGGACTCTAACTAACTTCATTTTCTAGGGGCAAAGGGTAAAAGACAAGGGGTACTGTTCAAGGGCAGGACATCATATGACCTGGTCAACAAAGCTACCAGTGTTGTTTGTTTGGATCCTTGCCTTGTTGTACCTGGCTTCTTAACAAAAGGCCTTACCAGCAGGGTGGGCTATCAAAATAAACATTAAAGGTTCAGGGGTTGATGCTAGTCCTTTGTGTATGTAAATTTACTGCTCTCTGGGGTCTCACTGTAAATGAGAAGGCCTGTCTGTGTTGTGTTTCCTGGTAAAATACTTTTAATAAATAAATCAAAGACTATGGAACATTAACTATTTCTCGCCAAAATGGAAAAAGTATGCAGTTATTTTTTTAAAACAGTTCCCATACTTGGCTATAGGAGGAAAAAAAAACCTCTCTCAGTTTCCAAATACCCAGGGCAAGTTATGCTGACAATCTTGCAAAACAAAAACCTAACCTCCCAGGTTGGCTGTTGAGTTTTACACCAAGCTGATGTGCGAAATATATCTGACATTTTATACATGCTTTGAAATAGATAAAACAATTGATTATGTTGAAGGCCATGATTCTGTAAGGTCAGTTTTACGATGGGGTACGTGCAATCCAGGCACGTTTGACATCCTGTTAGTACGCACAATTGTAAAGACTTTATTAATAAACTGGGTATTTTTGCACACGAATGCTTAATTAAGTGCATTTGTCTGGGTCATTAAGCTGGTTGTACACACAGTTGTGAAAACTGTATGTTTCTACTTTTTTCTTCTTTTTAATGTTAAGTTTCCTTTGTGATCTCCAATGTATTCTAGAATGAATGAAAGAGTTTGCACTTTAAGAGAATGGGGAGTTTGAAATGTTTGCAAGGGAATCTGAAACCATGTGAAACCAACAAACGTTTCAGATTTCATCAGAAACTTAAAACACATCAGTGATTCCCCAGGTTTACAAAACATATGGTGAACCTGAGTCTAACTTTCAATGACCATGCTCTGATTTATAGTTTTCCACGGCAATTGGTCAAAACTGTTTTTTCCCAGGCTACAAAGGAAACTAGACAATCTTAAGTGATTTGACTGAGTTGGGTTTAGTCTGAAGTTGCAACTCAGAAGTTGATTGGAGGCTGGTATTTCCATAGCTTTCTAAACTGCCCAATCATTTTATCAGTGCACTAAAATTAAAATTGGCTGCTTTGCTGGCCAAATATTATTAAAACAGTTGGTGTCATCTCTTTGTTTGTCATCTAAGACCACTTCAGAAAGAATAGAAAAATCTCATTTTGATTTTTGTGATGGTGGTAGTGGTGGCTAACAACAGCAGAGCTCACACAACCTCCAGGAATCAACCTCTGGACCGCTATGGGTTAATTTAGCTTTGTTTCCATTTCCGGGAACTGGACAGCACACGTTGCAGGGATTTTTTATTTTTTTTTAATGTATTTTGCCTAACAAGGAGCAGGTCCCAAAGCACTTTACCTCACTCAAATCTGAGATCTGAGAGAGATTTCTTCAAGTACCACACCCATTCTGCGTTAAGCAACCCAAGTCAGGACACACGAGAGGCAATATTTTATTG
The DNA here is from genome assembly GCF_000695765.1 of Mesitornis unicolor. NCBI lineage: Eukaryota > Metazoa > Chordata > Aves > Mesitornithiformes > Mesitornithidae > Mesitornis > Mesitornis unicolor. Next base: position 234,189 of record NW_010185287.1, on the reverse strand, counting down.
GGATAAACGAGAACTGGGAAGGATTAGAAGCTGAGTCAGATTGAGGTCTACAAGAGAGAGATAAATTACTCCACAAAGCTCAAAAGCAGGTTGCTTTTTCTTATTTCTTTCCAAAAGGAGAGCAAGACCTTTCTTTTTTTTTTAATTATTCTTTTTTTTTTCTGCCTTTAGTGAGATGTTATATATAATATTGGAGCCGAACACCATACCTAAGTGAAACAGGAAAAATGACTTAGCTGTACATCCTTATATGCTGCAGTTTGAATTTCTGCTCAAGCTAATGATTTTAATGAATTTTAGATGGAAATTTTAAATAAATTATATAGGGGGATTTTCAGAGGTTATTTTAATTTGACGTATTTTGGTTTATTCTAATTTAAAATTCAGAAATGGGAATGGAGCTGAATTGAACAAACCTTTTGTACAGCCATTTCAGCTGCTGTGTTGACTAAGGTTGTTGATGTGTTTGTCCGATTTCTGTACTGTTGAAATGCACTATGATAGCCTATTTCAGTTTTAATTTTTGATTAAGAGGGCACATCAAGATTGCCATATTTAATGGAAGTATTTTGTGGATAGGATATAAGCCTTGTCATGGGCAATGTAATCAGATGTTATAATCCTTCCTCATTAGAAAATCAGCCTTCTTTAGTGAAAAGTACATTAAATAAGTGATAGGTAACACTCTGGATTCATCAAAGGCAATGGGTAATTTTGTCCAGCTGAATTCTTCAGTGTTGCAGCTTAAGGTGTGGTCTGGAAAGATTACTGGTTTGCAGTATCCTGGAATGCATTTTCACATCTGTTTCTCTCCAAATAAGAGCATCTTTCTTTTGATAAATACATCAGCGGTTAGTCCTGTGTCTTTGGGGAGGTGTACGTAGTCTTTCTGCAGGCAGATGTGAGGAAGATCTGCCTGAACTGTGAGCTAAGAACAATGTGGATGTGAGCAGTGGTGAGTTCACGTTAAGGTGTCTTGTTCAGGATCAGTGCTGTGCCTGCCACCTCCTCGCAGCCTCTAGGCAAGGAGGAGTGCATGGGGGCTGACTGGGGCTTGCAAAATACCATGCAGACCTATCTTCAAAGAAGTGATCAAGCCCCTGAATCACCACCAATTCTGTTATTGCTGTAAGGGAAAACTCCACTATCGGAGCTACACAGAGATGGTTGTGACCTCCAAAGCCTGCTGGAGAAACTATGTCTGTAAGTGGTCAGCCCTTAGGACCCAAAAATAGATATTTCTGTGTCTTAAGATGAACCATAGGGTTGTGCAAGAGGAGCATGCATGTTGCAGACCCCATGGTATATACACAAAACCACAGAGTTGCTGCTGTCTTCTTCTCAAGACATAGTGGTACTGAATCTCTTTTTCCTCATGTTTTCCACTCATCTTGAGATTTTTCCTTCAAATTTCTTTTCTCCAAGGGCTAGAGAGGAAAGGAGCTGCTCCTTGATAGCATGGCAATATTTTTGTTTATTTAGCTTATCTTTTAAACTATCATCCTGCTTTCAGCAGCTCATGATAAGCATCACTTGCAAAACAGTGAATTTTGTCTTATCGTCAGGATGTTATAGGCAGTCACAAGGCACTGAGCTTGACACTGCTAAAAGCAGCAGCATTTTCAGTATAAAGTAACACATGTTTGGCTCCAGAACATGGACACCACCTTCTAACAAAGGTACTTCACTAAACACAGATCCAAAGGTCAGGGTGTCTCTCCTTGCTTCCAGTGCACTGATGGACAAGCGTATCCTGAGGTAGTCACATTTTCTGGCTTTATTATACCCGTAGTATTTGTTCAATCCAAGAAGATTCAATAGTGAATTGTATGATTCTGTGTAAACTTGACAAAAAGAAGGGTCTTGTGTTTGCTAGAACTAATATACTGCCTTTCATGGCAATATGAATCCAGCAGGAAAAAAAGGCATCATTAATTGTGTTTGAGCCAGTTCAGAGGTAGGAATGTAATGTATCCCACATTTCCATCGTTACTCTGTAACCCCTCAAAACTCAAGAGGGCTTCCCAAAAGCACCCTTGGGGATGTGGGAATCCAAAATGTGGGTGTCTGTTATGCATGCTTAAGTCAAATAAGTAGCTTGGCCCTGATCTCAATTTCAGATGACCTTGCTTAGAAACAGAACTCCTGCAAAGCAGGAAAGTTTTTGCAAATGGGAATAATCTTCATAATCTCAACCCCCCTGCTACCTCAGATGCTGTTTTATGGGTGTGAGAGTGTGTATCTGCCTTGACTTGTCTTTCTGTCTTTCTGTCTTGCATTTTTATTTGAAGGGTGGAACATTTCTTGGACAACAGAGACCCTCAGAGCTCTACATGGTGTAGGACATTATGAAGTCTTTCACTGGTCTTGAGTCTGCCTTTTAAAATGTGATCTTAGCAGTGAGAAAGAACAGCTTGATTGGGCCAATGGATCAGGATGCCATTGTATTATCCCTGCAGGTTTTCAGGCACGGCACTGGAGAAAACAGTAAATCAAAGAGTCAGCTGAAAACGGATATGGCATGCTATTACTGAGTTCTAATTCTCTGTGTGACAGACATTTCTGAGAGTTTTGAGTAATAACTGAGGAATATCTCCACATTCCCAATCAGGAAATCTAGTCTAAAATTGCTGACTATTTGGGTGCCCAGGCTTGTCCATTGCAACTAGAGCAAAATGTACAAAATAGAGCATTGTAACAGATTAATTGATTGAACAGATTGAGTCATTATTTCATTATTGCTTACTTAATAGCTGTTCTTTTGAATAATTTTATATTTAAATGCATTACAATTATAATTTCCTTGGGTACTTACAATCTTTGAGTCAAACTGATATCCCTTTTGATTGTTCTATTACAAACACTAGAAACATCTTCCTCATAGAAGGCTCTTGACTACATCTAATCTAGATTTAGTTTAGGATATCAATGGTCTCAAGACATTCAAATGCATTCAGAAGTTGGTGTTCAAGTAGATTTTGAGCATCATTTTCCAGCTCATCATAAGCTGTATTTTTATTCTCTGCCCACAGTATTTCCTGTAATTCAACAAAGGCTTTTGTGGAAGGTTTGGAAATAGCTTAGGAAACCTTGAGATCCATTGTTTGAGGACTCTGACCTCAGTTTTTAACCTAGTGGGCCCACTGCTATCTATCATTCGTAAATTCTGTTCTCCTCCTAAATAGAAAAAAAAATTAAGGCTGAGAATTCCTTCCCTGCATTACTGCCAGAGGAGAGACTTCTGTAGCAAATTGACTTGTAGCCACAAAAAGCGTGGCAAGATACCATATGTGGTAATTGTATACTCTGTTCAAAATATTTTAAATGAACTTGTTCTTGCAAAGAAATAAGTTATGAAGTTAACTTTTACATGTGTGTGAATAATTAAACTATTGTCACTACTCTAAATTATCATCTATTGTTAACTTACATCATTAAATCTTGCTTCTTTGCTGAAGAATAATGAAAAATACACTTAATTAACAGTTATTGCAGGCTTGAGGCCATTGATAACACAGTTCTCAGACTGAATTTCACAAGCGTGTTTTGTACTTGACTTGAAATTGCTGCTTTATTCTAAAGTCCTGCACAGTGATGTGGGCATAACAAATTTTGTATCACAAGAACGAACTCCCTTAGTAAATTATGTCACTGTTGGTTAAGATTAGGTTGCTACAAGCAAACAACTCCAATGTTGTGGGGTTTTTTTCCAGCGCAGAGGGCAGAATTATGGTTTGAGCCTGCAGTTTTGGTTGCTTTTAGCAAATTTATGAAAGGCTTCTGCTGTGCGCCAAATCTGACAAAATCCCACTCCCTTTGCCTTGCAGCTTCCCTGTGCCAATCCATGAGAACATTTTGGGGGATTCTGTAACAGTTCCCTGAGGAAAGTGACTCTGGTTAATTTCCTTGTTGTTTCGATTTCAGAGGTGATAGGGGTTTTTTTCCTTGGATATTGTTAAAGAGGCTTGCCAGCACTGTAAAGAATGTGCTGCATTCTTCAGATGAAATAAGGCCAATCAGTGGAATAATGAGGAAAGTAATATCTCCCTAGAGAGTCTGATTGGGTTTTCATCAAATCAGCCAACCTTTTCCAGTCATTTACACCAACGTTCACTCCATGCAGGGTGTTATGCTGTCTCAGATTCTTTCCTCGTTTTAGATCCCTTGTGATTATTACTGATAACTAAATAATTGGGATGAGGCAAATTTATGTATATTGTATATGTTCTCCTTTTTAAAATTAATTATTTTGCTCTTATTTTTTCACATATATTTTAAATGACTCTCCTACCCTGGAAGCTATTCCAAAGAAGAGAGGGATATGCAAGAGCTGGAAGATTTATTCCTTTGTGACACTGAATGTCCTTTTATTTTTAATATGTGGGGTAGTCTCCCCTGAATGGAAGGTTACCTACTGCTAAGACTACAGTCCCATGACAAGATGCCCAATGCTTGTTGTTAATTAGAGCTTGACACATTTATTTTTATTTATTCATTAATTTCCCTTTCTGAGACAAACCTCTAAAATGAGCTGTTTAATTTATTGGGGAGTGAGGCGAACAATAGTTACCATGATCTTCCCTTATTTCATGCTCTTTTCTCTGTCAAGAGCACAGCATTAAATGCACGAGGAACATCTAACTACTGAAACAGAAGCACACTCTTTAACTCACACAGAATTCAAACGAAGAAAATGGTCATTTCAGTTTATGCGGGTGGTTTCTCGCTGTACCTACATCCATCAATAATCTGTTCTGAAAAAGAGAAGGATTATGGTGTTGGGCCAGATCCTCCCACGGTGTAAAGCAGCTTGGCTTTACTGACTCCAGGAGCTGTGCTGACTTTGCTTTCTGAGCAATTCACCCAGCAGGAGTCCCTTCAGGTACACAGAAACACATGGCAAATTATTGGCTCACCAGGGCTACTGTTCATACATCACTAAATAGCAGTTTCCTATGAATCCAGGACCTTTTGGTCATCGAGTGAGAAATAAGCAGGAACACAAAAGATGCAGGGTACTGCAGAGCTGTCCTGTTTAAATGCGTTTGCAGACTAAATGTTGCAGTCAGGCTATGGCTGGCAGCTGCATAGATGGCTATGCAGTACCTAAAATAAGGGGGATTTTTGTTTTTCTTCTGTGCTGGGTAGTGCTCTGTTCTGGAGCACAGACTAAGAGAAAGCTGGTATACCGTCCAAGTTATCTTCCTTCTATGGCTGGGAGATTCAGAGGCACTGTAGCTTTGTTATACACAAACACATTTATGGCATCTTTGACAAGCTCCTGGACCACATCAGGCATGATCTGATTGCATCACTAAAATTAATGTGGTCTTTGGATGTTTTACACAGCAATCTGGGAGGCATTTATTTCCTGCAGTTGGGGGGGGGACATGTTTAGCATGTGAAAGTTTTCAAAATTAACTGAGTTCCATTCACACCAGTCCTCCCACACTGCTCAGCAAATGATTCAAAGCCTTCAGCGTGATTTCATCTGTGCAGACTCTAATCCACTTACTTAATGAAATACATAATTAACATATTATAATTGCAGTAAAGATGGTTTTGACAGAAATCATTTCCCGTATCTAATACCGTGGTAATTTAATCTGTTCCCCACTCCCTAACACGACCCTCCGTGATTAAGTTTCATAAGAATTTTTTTGATTGATTGATTCATCTGACGTGCCTGGGCCCTGCTAAAGGAGTGTCTGTCAGTTTACAGAGCCACGTGATGTTGTGGCAGATGGTTGTGGAGAGGCTCTTTGCGCTGTCTCCCTGTGTGGTCTTTTTTTTTTTTCCCTTTTCCCCTAAATGCCCTGATAATCCAAATACAGCAACCCTGATCCACTAAATCGCTACATGTTTTTATATGCTGTCTTTTAGTTGTGTGTATAGTTATTAAACTGGGGAAGGCAGGATGTGTTAAACTAGGAGGTCTAAATCCTAATGCTGTCATTCACTTCCACAATAAAACAACCCACACAGATACTTTTTATTTGATTTTTCTTTCTGTTTGTTTTCAACACGATCTCTCTAGTCTGTCATTCACTCTCAGGCAGTTACTTGAGTTAAAAGGGCCAGCAAGCCAAGTTATACAGACCTTCTCAGCTAAATATCACTTGTTACCTGCAGGAATATATGGGGAACATTATCAACCACTGGCTTTTCAAGTCAGACTCAAATGGCTGCTCTCTTGATATGGGTCATGACTCATGAGATAATATCCGGCAAAAGGTCTATAGCAACTGATTACCTCCTTTTCATAGATTGAAACGCTATAATTTTTTTTAATGCTGTCAGTCTCCAGGAAACTGTCCTAGTGTCCTTGTGAAAAAAACAGATCCCAAAGTGGAGGGAAGCTGTATGTCTTCCACTGAGACAAACCAAGCCATTTGGCAACAAAAAGCATCCTCCTGCCCCTTACACCACCTTGTGCTCCAATATACCTTTTCCCGTCTCTGGTTTGCCTCCTTTTTGGTAGGAGTTCAACCAGTACTCGTCATCCCTGTCTTGCATTTTCCTCTTTGTTAGTGGCTGGCATGCACAGCTAGCTAGTTCTCCAGCAGCTCTGGTGAAAAGCAAGTAACTGTCTTTGGGAGAGATGGCAGAAAGACAAAGACTTGCCACTGTCAAGGCTGTCAGTCATTGTCAGAACTGAGATTAGAGCCGCTTGCTCTAATTACATCCTCAACTTGCTAAAGCAGACCATCCTGTTGCAGGTTTGGACACTGGTGTGCGCAGATTTTATTATCCACATTCTGGAGGTTCCCCGACACCCCGAGCAGGGCCTGTGGCAATGTGTGCTCTCTGTGGCATGCTCTTGTTCACAAAATGGTCTGCGCAATAAGGTAATACCATACGTGAGAGGGCACAGGGCTGTAGCGTAGGTGCTTGGGCTTTCTCCTGGGGGCAGACAGGAAGGGGACAGATTTTTGTGAACTGGTTTGCCCCTGGGACAAGGTAAGCATGGATTTTTCAGAGTTTCTATTTTGGAAGAGGGCAGACTAAGGTTGTTTAAAACCTTTAAAGTCCTTTGTTTGGCTTTTAAAAGTCCATTACATGGGGTGAGACAGTAAAACAGTGAGATAATGGTTGCCGACGCTCAAGCCTCCCTTCATATCACAAGAAGCACCAGCACTGCCATCCGAGCAGTGGGGCAATCCCTCAGGGTCACATTTTGCTTTGTAGCAGTATCTATTTGTGACACCAGTTGGTGCCAGGCAGTATGGCACTCAGAGCAGTATTGCAGGCCAATTTCCAGTCTGGTAGTGTGTGGGACGCCGACATTAGTGGTTTATGGCTTGTGAGAGCTGAAGTATACTGCAGGCACAGAGACCACAGTCAGCTTCTGTGCGCTGTCATGCCCCAGCTGTTGGAAATGTTTTGAGTAGCAGTCCCTTGGCTCTGTTGGTCAAAAGGTGGATGAAGGTGGTGAAGTTGTGAACAGTGAGCAAATCTTTGTTTCCTGTCAGCTCGAGTCTTAATTTTTTGCTTTCCCATAACTGCAGATAGTCCCAAAGGGTCTGACGGGCAATGTTCCTTATATGCCATAGGGCAGAAACCTCGATCTTAAAACGATTGCTGGACACAGTTGCAAATTGCAGCATTCATTCTCTGTTACACCTGGAATGTCCAAGTGGGTGTATTCACTGGCAAGGAGAGTAGAAACAGTAGAAAATAACAGAAGATAATTTACAGCTTGTCTTTACTTTGTTTTGTTATTGCACTTGATAATAAGTCAAAGGTGACTGAGGCTCCAGCCTCTGTGATGGTCATAATGCACCAAAGGGACTGGAGGTAGAGCTGACCCCTGTCCTGCTGCCCCACATCTTCTGAGCATTAGATCTTGGGCAAGTGCTTCTGACAGAAGCCTCCATTCATGAAAGGCTCAGTTGTCTTCCTAGTAGGAGGATACATGAATCATTTCTGATGATCTGAAGCTGCATTTAATTGTGTCATCTTTCATAAACTGTGCGAATACCAGTGCTTGACAAACTACTAGATTTGTGGGCTTTTTGTTAGATAATGCAAAATCCAGAGTATTCATTCATTTCAGCAGTGTTTTTAACACTAATAGGGATTTAGTTGCTTAATTCTGTTGATGAGCTGATGCATTAGCTGTGGTTTATTTGCTACCAGTTCTCACCGACCTATACACTACTGGTGTGTTTGCATAAAAAGTTATGCCAGGATGATCCTATAGTAAGCGAAGGCTTTCTGTGGTGCATCTAAATCTGCCTTCCCTCCTAGTGACAGATTATAAGTGCACTGATCAACAAAAGCTCTGCTTTTCCCATTGAATTGAGAAACACTTACCTGGGAACAGCTTGAGCACAGAATGTGAGATGAATTAAGAGACATCTATGTAAAAGAAGGAGGACAGAGATTCTGGGGGAAAAAAATCAGTGCAAATGGTCAGTTTATTAATACACTGGCACAAAACTGCAAGTGTGGACAATATACTCACCTGCCCCAAATCCATAGCCAAACTCGTACTGAGTTCAAGGAGGCCACACAAATTGATGCACACCAGCCCCATCCGAGTCAGTGAACTCATTGAACTTGACTGAAATTCCTGTTGGAGCATTTTCTTTTTCCTATGAGTGTGAAGGGAGGGGGAGTCTCCTTTGTGAGTGGCAAGTGTACATGAACACCACCACATCAACTGCCAATATGTTATGAGGCCTTGGTAACAATCTGGAGTCTCTGGGGAGCTCTGCTGCAGTTCAAGTGAGTATCAGACAGAGAGAAAACAATTTCTGGTGCCAATAATGCAGCGCAGATGAAAAATGTTTTAATATTTGAAGCTGCTTTATGGCAGAAGCAATGACAGTGATGGAGTCAATGTCAGCTTTTTTCCTTTAAATGTCATCTTTCGTCTATGAGTTTTTTCTGCTCTGGAGGCATGCAAGCCTGATGCTGACTGTTTGCAACCATTGATCATTGATTTTATTCTAAATGGAAAGCTTGCCAGAAGACTAGAAATTCTGGAATTTATTAGGATTTCTTTAAGAGGCACTTTAGCTCAACAGTTCTCATTACTGTCTTTACAATGTTACTTATTTTTCTTTTTATGTCATATGATTTGTAAAGGGTTAGTACTCAGAGAACAATATCCGATTAAACCATTGTGCATGCTGGAGTTGCAAGCTTAGAGGGGAAAAAGGGATTCTAAGCAGAGCTAAGCACATATCTGAGCGTTAAACAACAACTAATGTCTCTTTAGTACCAAAAGCTCTATTTTGAAATCTGTGGACGTGATTTCTATTAAACAGCAGTTTTGATTAAATAAGATCACTCTTAAATTAATAACTCTTAAATAGATAAATAAAAGGGCTAAACCATCTTTATGTTTTGACATTTAGAGCATAAACAATGTACTGTATGTACCAAATGTCAGAATATAATGCAAGTTTGTCCTGTTAAACTAGTACTACTGATGGGCAAAAACATCTTGGACCCTAGTAGCTCTTCAGTGTATTTATTTACGGTGACATTATTCTGAACATGTCAAGTAGGAGTGGTTTAAGGCTTTATTACATATTAACATTATTTGTGTGCTTATGTATAAGTGATTATTCTTCATTTGGTTAAAAAGAATCCATTTACAATTATACAGTAGGCTAAATGTTTTCAGTTTGTGATATGTTTCCATTGACACAAGACTAGTTCAAACAGGTATGTTAGCTCTTGACTGACATGCCTGACATTCAGGCTTTACTATGAAGCGGTATACCCAGGGAATGTGAATTATACTGAGTATCAGCCTTGGCCTGCTAAAAGCATCATTCAGTCTAGTTGATTATGGAATTTACTCTAGAGTTTGAGTCTGAAGATCCTTCACCAAACTGATGCTGTTTATTTGTTTAGTCACAAATATGTTGCAGACCAGACAAAGGGAAAATCATAGTGGAAAACAAACTGGTTGAATAGCAATGACCAGGGAAAAGCAAAATCTTGCAGGGTAAAGAGTCAGTAGTAAAGTTTATTGCCACTGTTTAGATAAAAGTAACTCTGGCAAACCCTTTAATAAACCATCAAGTGCAGGACTCAAAATGTAAAATAAAACTTTCCAGAAAATAAAATGACCATCTGCAACGTTACCTTAGGTGCTGTAAATGGAGCTTCTGGTGTAGTGGGGTCTATTGTACCCCATTGATCAAGTTGTTTTTAGTGTTTATAGTAATGGACTGTCCTGATCTGCAATGCCACATATAATACAATGGTTGTATTGTAGCCCGGGTAGAGAAACAGCAGAATATTGTCTGCTTGCCTGAACACTGTCTATTCTGCACAGGCCATATCCCTACATGCTCATTCTCATACTTGTTAACAGGTGTGTTTCTGTGTCTGCAGCAGTGAAGCTCGGGTAATAAAAATGGCATATTTTCTCTTTATTGTTGGATAACCTATGTTTACTTCTGCATAGATTGCCACCAAAAGGGCTTGTTTAGAGTTGTTCTATACCCAATGATCTGTTATTTCTGGCAAGGTTTTAAACATTCTCTGATGAGATCAGACTCTTTGCCTTAGTACAATAATTGGGAAATACTGAATACTATCCAGCAGCCATTTCTTGAGAGTACTGTTTAAAAGTCTCTGCTACCGGGAATATCTATATCCGTAAAATGCAACACCTTTGCATGGACCATTTCTGCACTTTTGGAAGGTGAATCTTCAGAGAGATTCCATCAAGTGTCCTTACAGCTTAAAACCCTAATGAACATTTGCAAAATAACCATGAATTTGCCCTAAAAGGAACAGCTGGAAGCTTATCTGACTGTTTTGGAATCTGTTTGTGAACCAGGATGTCCTAAAAAATATATTGAAATATGAAGTGGTGACAGTGTCTTATGCTCCCACAGCATAGAGATCCTCCTTATAATTATTAATTTGTGTTGTAGCAGAATCTAGAGGCTGCAGTGGATTTAAAGGTCTCATTGTGTTTGTGCTGCTCATATACATTATGGATATTTTTTGTTCTTGGGAACAAGAATTCTTGGGAATTCTTCAGAAGAATGAGGTAGCAGAGGCAGAAATGGGAAATGAATATGAGATATGCTATTGATACCCAAGACCATACATTTTTTGGGTGTAACTGAGATTTAGTGGGTTTTAGTTTAGTGTCTTGCTTAGCAGACTGCTTCATACCCTTCGAGAACCCCGTATTTTTCTGCATAACATTTACTGTTATGAGCTTCTGCATGGACAAATTATTGGTTGTTTACAGGCCTATCCTTCCATCAGGAAGTGACCAGCGAAGGAAGGCCCCACAAGAAGTGAAGTGATCTTTAAAAAAATAATTAGAAGTAATACATAAAGAAAAAAATTAGATTTTGTTCCTTGCTTGGTAGAAGTATTTTAAGGAAAAGCAAACCTAACTTTTCCACTCCTAAGTGGACTGCTGCTAAGTGGCAGCAGAGGACTGCAGAGGCAGTGGCGAGTGTGTTGAGAACAGTGATATTAAAAGGTAAGGAATTTTGGGGGGAACCCTGAAATTTTCTAGAGAAAATAATTTCAGCTGAAAATGATTGAGTAGCTCTAGTAAGGAGCTACAGTATAACTGCTTTATACTGGGAATCAGTAACTTTAGCATTCCTATTCTCAGCAATCCACAGCTTTGTGAATTTATCCATCTTTACAAATATTCAGCTAACATCATTGAAGGAGTCAGTTCCTTCACCGTGAGGAGCTTAGCCTTGCAAGAAACCTCCTCCTGCTGATCCATATTCACAGAAGCCCTGAGGGAGCTAGCAAGACTATTCTGAGAGTAAATTACCCACCCAGAAAAGGATTACAGAATCCTGGCCCCGCTCAAGATCCTCAGCTACATCAATTCGTGTCAGTGTTTGACAAAGGTTTATGCTGATAGGGAGTTCATTGTGCTGATGCCCCTAGGACCATTCCTTGGAGACTTCTGAGTTGAGAGACTGAAGAGCAGAGGCTTGATTTTGGAGTTACAGAATGCAGCGGTCACTAGTGACTTCTAGTAGGGTAGCATCAAACCCCCAGTACTATTTTGAGTGACCACATTAGCTGAAATAGAGAGAGAGAGGTAAGGGTGCTTTACACTGCCATGACTTGTGTGGTTTTTGTTCTGACAAGGGAAGAGTTGAAGCTGCAATGCAGCCTCCTTGCTCCTCCAGAGAGGAAAGTATGAGCTGCAGTAGCTGACCTCAGCTCAGCTGAGCTGCCCATCTTCCTTATCTTCCAGATGATGGAGAGATGGAGGAGGCACCCAATGTTTCGCTAGTGATAACACCAGGCTGTGACACAGCTGTACAGCTGTGATCACCCTGTCACAGTCTGCACCTACGTGACTGAAAAGTTCAGCTGCCAAGATATTCAGTCTGGAACATCTTATTAAAAAAAAAAAGAGCTATTAAATGTTATATGTTTAATAAATGGCCTATATATTATGACATAATTTAATTTAGAGCTCAGAATGTGTTATGGTCACCGTAACAGTTTTACATTTATAGATTTCATAGTTTTGCTTCTATAAAACAACTACAATCTGTACCCCTTCCAGCTAATTACAATAAAATGCTTCCATTCACATTTACAATGTAAACTAAGAGTAGAGGCGGGTGAGTTCTGACTCAGTTTTACAGCTTCACAGGCTGCTGAGATTGCCTAGCTTTAACATCCCCTGACTAAGGTGCTTTTTAAAGTCGAGACTTACCAGGCAGGGATCATGCCCACTGTGAGAAGGCCCCAGGGGTTACTACTGAGGGACCATGTTTGTGGGGATGGTTGAAGGAATGTTCAGATAATGAAAGAAGCTGAGAGTAGATACTCATTTAGGCTGACCTGGAAAAAAAGAGAGTACCAGACCTGAGTGTGGTTGGACTCATTGGAAAGAGGAGAGGAAATCAGCTGTAAGACGTGCAGGTTGAGTGAAAAGGATGCAGGGGTAGAAAACTTTGGCACTTAAAGGACAGGTTCGAAGATTGTGGATGTGTCTGAGACAATGCAAAACAAGGGTTGAGAACAACAGACCTGTTATAATACAATTCATTTTCCTACCATGGTGTAATGTGTTTATTCAAGAGATGTTTGTGTTACAGAAGTCCTGCTAAAAGCAATGCTTTTTTTTTCATTAAAACATAAAATCAAAGATCTTCAATGCCTGTAGAAACAGTTAACAAAAATCCTTTCTTATTTCAAAATCCTCAAACTGAAAATAAATCTGTGTTAAGAAAAGCAATAATTTCCCAGTTAACAAAAATAGAACACAATACTTAATGGACTTTCTCTATTTATTAATTAGCTAATAGATTTTCCATATCTGCACAAATCAGTTAACAATAAGCTACCATCTACCTTTAATACTCTATTTGTTCAAGCTTTCCCCAACCTGTTTATAAGTTCAGCATGTGAGAGTCTGTAAGAAGTAGAGGCCAACAGCAAGGACTTTGTTCCTGTGGAAATCCTTACTCTGGAACCCACATTCTTAATTACTCCACTGGAGAGGAGTCATTCCTGATTTTCACTCATGGCCAAGTGCAACAAGTGGAAATGTTTTTTGAGCTTGTAGTCCTTATTATACAGTAATCAGAAATGCTCTAAAGAGCTCAAATTGTTTCTGGAGTGCAGCTTGGTTAGATATTTTTATGATCCCTTCCTAAATTTTCTGGTTTTGTGCTCGTCTCTTCTTTGAGGAGAGAAAATGCTACATATACATGGACCAGAGGTGCCTAGTGTTTGTAGCGGCAAACATCACTGCCACCACAATTCCAATGAGGCAAATGTACATGTGAGTTTCTATTTGCACATACAATAAAAATATGTCTGACTCCACATGCACCTGGCAGCCCAAGTATTTTTGACAACCCAATTTTTGATACTTTACAATGAGGTCCCAAGTCTAATAACCTTCTTTTGCAGATGCTGGTTTTGTATGTTTTTAATCACGAATCATTCCTTATCTATTAACCAATCATATTTGCTAACTGGATTGCTTGTGAAGACCTCTTACTGTAATTAGCATGCTTCAGTTGAAGAGTAAACAAATATTCTAACTAACTACTATGACATAAGTTGATTTTCTGTTACTCAATCACTACCATTGTAGATACAGCAAATTCTGAATTAAACATCTCTTCAAGATTTAATGATCTCAGTCAAGAACATTTTAATTAAATTAAGGGATTGTAACTTTTATTTTTGACAGAGAATGAATAAAGAAGTGAAAGGTGCATCTGGTTCAATGAAAAACTTGATCCAGAGAAATAGTCTTGGAAATAATAAAAACTGCATTGACCAACTGTTCTCAAAAGGAATAGTAAATATTTTGTCAAGAAATGCTAAACCACAATGTACTATGCTGACTTCAAAGTATTGTTATAGGCAGATGGACGTTTGCCAACGTAGCAATAGCCCTCTGACAAGGAGGTCATGTCTTCTACCATCACCAGACCTCTCTGTTCTGTCATCCTTGTGTTTGAGTTGACAGATGTGAACATTGGGGCATTTAATCAACTCTATGAGCAACATTTTGGGAGGTCTAGATATACTGGGGGATCTGGCTGATATGACTGGTGCACTGAGTTTGTGGTTTGCAGTTTTCTGGCTCTCCTACTGGTTACTCATCTACAATTACTGAAGCTGCAATATATTACATATACTATCACCTTTTGTTTTACTGGCAGAATAAGTGGAACTGGACATTAATCCAGAGCAACAGATTTATGTACATAAAAACTGTATGACTAACATACTCAGATCAACGAAATAGTATCTGTCTGGCTCCTTTATTTTAAGTTTATACCATGTTTTGAAACACGTAGACACATGTGTGCACACACATGTATCTCTGGATATTTAATCAGTCAAATTGTGTGGGAAGTAGCTTTTGTGTAGTGAATAAATTACGAGCTACTGAGAAATACAAGTTTACCAAAAATATCTGTCTGATATAGCTAAAAAAATGCCAAGGTTAAAGTGACTAAAGGATCCAATCTGCAGAAGCTCGCAGACAGTATCTTGTTTCATATTCTTTAAATCACTGCACGCAACTCTCCTAATCTTAATAGTACTCTGGAGAGTGTGGAATGGCCAAAACATGAAACAGAATAAACCAAATATACAGAAAACTGTTGCATTTGCATTGCAAAACATTGGCTTGGGTTTGAAAATAATGGAATGACCGTTTGTCCTCTAAACAGTGTCCAACCTCCTTAACCTTTAAGTATCATCTGCCTAGGCAGCCCTCAATGCTTGTTTTTACAGATGAAAATAGGGCCCATAGGACTTAGGACAGATCACATAACTGGGCTTCATTAACAGTGGGCCTCATTCCTAAAATAGTAGATCAAAAAAACCAAAACCAAAATAAAAGGTCTGATTTAGAAATGGATTTATTTGGCTATGCTGAAACCTGCAGGATAGAGAGAAGGAGAGGAAAAAAAAAGGTAACCTGGGGGAGGCAACAGAAGGCTGGCAAAGATGAGCACTTCCCTGAAGCGTGCTGTGGAAATCTTTCTTCAGTCAAGTCCTGGTGGCAGTAAAGAAAATGCAAAATGGGAGAATGTTCTTCCAAACTCCATTCATGTCCATCTTAGCTCTGTGTAGATCAGCAGTCAGATCTCCTCCAGATCATGTGAAAACTTGGGTATCTCCTTGTCTTTTCCTGGCCTGCCTCTTCTTCCTCCAGGAAAGCAGCCAGCCATGTAATTCCTTCTTGTGGACATCCACCTTTCAGCTTGAATGCAGCATGAGAAGAGCAGAATTCTTAAATTTTCTTCATTTTAGTAAGAGAATTATTTTTTTTCTGGTTCTCCTTACTGTAACTCCACTTGCAGGCCAGATCTAATTTCTGTTTATTGTCTCATCCTCTTTTACATCCAGGTTTTTCTTTCTAGTCCTTGCAGCTAAATCTCTTTGCCAGGCCATCACAGTTTCATGTCACAAGTACTGCAAGCTCCACTGTAGCCTGTTTAACCCCCTTCACCCTCCAGGAAATCAAATGACACCAAAAGGAAGGTCTAAACAGGGGTTTCAAGATGTCGTGTCAGAAAAAGTGGCAGTTTTAGTCTATAAAATGACACTATAGAGAAAGAAGGGATTGTTCTTACAGTGTTTGTCCAGGTTTGTTGAAATAGTCAGCATTGCCCATGGAAATATTTTTGCATCTTCATGGTGGGAAGGTGTCATTGTTCTCTTGATAGTATTTGTGACCACTAATGAAAAAATTGGCTTTCTCTCCTAGAACTGATTTCACTGGTTTTGCCTTCTCTCATAGGATGGACGACAAAATACAGCAGGAAACAGAGACAATAATATTAAGTGTGCAAAGCAAAAAATGCCATAAATATTTTGGTTGGAACAGCAGAGACATTAAAGATAAAAGTTAAATGGAAATAAAGGCAGTCAGATGGTTATTATATGTTGCTATAAAATTCAAGAGCTGTTAGAAAAGGTAGATCAGAATTTGCTTTTAAAAAAATGACAGGCCTGTAAGAAAGCAATATTTTTGATTGATAGAGATTTTAATTGCTCTGATATTTATTGGAATGACAGCTATTAGGAATTGAAGCAGTGATAAGGGATTCTTTGAAGCTTGAGGGTATTTGGATAAACACCTCAAATTTGAATGCCTATCATAAGCTTATTAAAATTATTAGAACCTTGAATTTTTCATTTGGACTAAAAGTCTTTGAAAAGAGGTTTGCTTGGAGAATTTCTTATGAAATGATATAGGTTCTATTAGTGATGGCTTTTTCCTTCTCTCCTTTTGAGAACTATGTTTAAGCCAGAATAGGCAGAAACTGCTGACATGTATATCTGCAGAGCTCATAGTGTTCAGGACAAAATTCATGTGGGTAAAACATGGTCCAGAAAAATGTGTAGCCTTAGAATTAAGAATTGGTGTTACTTCCCCTTGCAATTCACATTTTATTTTAAGAGACCTAATCTGCACATGTGCTATTTTCCATTGATGGCAACTCTAGTTTTTAGAAAGTTAATTCCCTGCTTTTGATTATGTAATTGGAAATTTTGGTCCAGAGTTATTAACAGCTCTGTTCTGGATGCCTGACTTTTCTGTAGTCCAAAGTGATTTTTAGAACTGTTGAGCATCCACAAGCTGAACCAAACAAGGCTTTCATTGTTTCAGAAACTGGGGGATGGAAAAGCTCCAAGTGTGGTCATTACATCAGAGCTTTGCTGATCTATTGTGTCTTTTATTATCCTACTGAGATAAAACACAAATGGCAAAGTTAATAAAATGGTAATTCCCTATATTTCATGCATATTTCCTCTTTTTGAATGTTTCATTTAGTCATTTACACATTAAAAAGCAAGAGGGTAGACCTCTAGTGCTGTTTAACCTTGTGATGCTGGTCATATGAAGGTAGGATTTTTCTTTCTTTCTCTCCCCCTGCAAATCGCAGTTACATGATAGTCATGACCATTCATTATCATAGTTAAACCAGTTCCCTGGGAGATGTGCAAATAAAATGTCTAAATCATACATTGATTAAGTGCATATGTTGTATACTGACAGTTGGGTATATAATCTACAAATAAGTTTGGCAAGAAACATTTACATGGGTACTTTGAATTAGTGGGATGGTGTATAATTGTAACAACTCAAGCTATTGTATCCAAGAGTATTGGAAAAGGATGATGTGAGGAATCCGTCACTATTTCTGGAATGATACAGTCTAGGATGATTGGATCAGATCACAAATGAAATACAACTGTGCATCAGTAGCACCCTGCTGCTTTACGGAACAGTTTGCATGGCTAAGGATTTTTGAGTAGATGTGGTGAAATGCTAGGAAGTGGATCTTTCCAATATATGTATGTGTTGTGAATCAACAGTGCCATAAACTGTTACAGAGAAACAATGTATATGAACCAAGGAAGTAGTACAGGCAGCTGTTGGATGAATTTTGGAAGGAAATGGAGAGTAAGGTGAGATTTTGGGAGAAAGAAAGTGATGCCCTATATTCTAAGGGTAGATAGAAACATAATAGAATTAGCTGAGAGGTATCAAGAAGAGTTAGGCTAAAAAAGTAAGCATTGATAAAAAGGAAGACTCAGTCCAGAGAGTTTCAAATACACATACCTACTTTGGAGACTTTATTTGCAACATGCTTCCCTTCATTCTCATGTGCTATTCTCTTTGTCAGTTTTTATCCAGTCAGCTTTCTTCTCTGCTGTACCCCAGTAATTTATTTGTATCTTTTCCTCTTTCCCAATCTTTTCCTCTTCCTGTCTCCTTGCATTTAGTCCCTCAGTGTGGGACTCAATTCATTAATGTTTGCAGTAAAATGCTTCTGAAATCCTGCACTAGAAGAAGGGCAGAGTACGTCTACTAAATACATGCAACAGCTTGCCTCTGTTTGTGGTACAAAGCAGATTTCCCTCAATGTATTGCATATATATTATACTATTTCAGTCTCCTGGATATTTGGGAAATTTTGCTATTTGGGTTTTTATGCTAAACTCAGAACTGCAGCTTTGAGTTGATTTTATTCTTCCCTGCACTATAAGGATTTATCAGCCAATAATTAAGAATGTAAAATCCAAGCTGCATTGGAGAGTCAATAATCCAAATAATTCTGTATATCACACATCCTCCAGATTGTCAGCAAATTTCTTTTTGATAACAACATGTTTTCTTTCGCACTGGCAAAATGACATGACATAACCCTTGGCATTTGAGAAGAAAATTTGTTTTTTTCAGATGGATTAGTTCAGGTAAGCAGTTCTGATTCAAATATTTAACAGATTGTCCATAAATCTGACATTCATACGAAGCTGTTAATTCTGAAGTGATCATAAACACTTCACAAATGCAGAGACTTCAGTTAGCACATAACTCACTGAAGACTAGAAGCTGACATGGTTGCTTCTGACAAACCTTTCATTGATGTGTGTGTCTAACCATCAAAAGATGAACAAAGAGTCAGTATGTTTCATAAAATAATCTCCTTATTTATTTTAATTCTTCCGTAAAAGTATTTGACACCTTTTTAGATTATTTCTTGGATTTTTGTTGCAATCAATCTTGATCCAACAAAATATTCTTACCAAAACATTTTTAATAACAAAACCATTACAACAGTAAATCTACATAACCAATGAATTCCTTCATTGTTTCTTTTACTACAGTATTCTTCTTTTCTTTATTTCAGAGATATTTTGTCTGTGGACAAAAGAAAATAATTTAGCTGAAACTGATTTAATTTCTTCATTAATGCTTAAAATTAAAACAGTTTATTGGATATTTCTTCATAATTGTGGTGGCACTGTAGTTCTGGGTTAAAGCTATGGGCAGCAGCACTGCAGTAGTACAAGGTTGTCTGCACAATAATGGCCATTCCCGTCATCCATAAATGTGGTGTGACCCTTAATTTTTCCTGTTTATGTGATTGTCCTTAAAGGAACAGCAGGCACTCGGTGCCAAATTTCTGTTAGGACCTCCATGGTAATTCTTGCTATGTCCACCAAGATACACCTGTTTGCTAGCAGAGTAAATCAAGGACCAGCCCAAAGAGAAGCTATTTTTTGTTCTGAGATTTAACTTCAGAGAACAAGGCATGGGTGGCATCCCTGCTTGCCCGCAGCGCTGCAGGGATGCTCTCACCCATGCCCATCTCTGGGGCTGTGGCACAGGCTGCCCACTGTGCTGCTCTGGGACTTGTGTCTGAGTCACTTCGCACCTCAGCCCATGCCAGGTAGCCAGCAGGACTTGTTTGGAGGTGTACGGAGCACTGCATTGGGCCACGTAAATGTGACCCCCAGTGAAGACTTAAATAAGGTTGCTGTAGTGGGTGGACCTTCAGCTGTAAGCTCACTCTGGATGGGCAAATTAAATAATTTTGGTGTTGCTCTTCTGCACTGTTTGGGGACCTAACCTCTTCTAAACTCATTCTCCTTACAAAATGAGTGGCACTTGCTTATGATGCCAACTGCATTTTATGATTAAACAAGTCTTGTAGCAAACTGTGTGCAAGTAAGTAATTCAATGGTGTTCAGCAGCTTTCCAAAGTTCTATTTCAAATGTACTAAATGGTCACAATAAATTTTCCCCAAATTTTCCCATCTTTATTCTAATCAAGGGACCTGAAAGAGCGGTGGTTATGCACAGGCTATGGGCTGCCCCACATGTTTTGCAGCAGGCTTGAGGATAAATTCCTACTCCTGTTCTTTTAAATACTGTTAACTCTGTTTCTTCTGCTGAAGTGACTAGCAGCTACCTTCATGTTGTCTGAAATAGTGGCATTTTGAAGTAATCCAGATATGTGGGTGCAGCTAATGAGGAGAGTAAAACAGAAGAAGCAAACTTCAGAGCAAGATTAAAAATATACTATGGAAATAACCTGTCTAGGTTTTGACAGATGAAATTTGAAGACAAATGATTTGTCTTTCAAGCAAAGGCATTTTTAAAAGAAAATTTAAATGTAATGCATGAGGAAGAGTTGTGCTGATCTGAAAGGAGGATTAACTGACATGATCTTGATTGTAGGGTCATTATACTGCTACCTCGGAAAAAAATAAAACAAAAAAAAAGTTAACAGGAGGTCAGGGCAGTGGCTTTTAGCAGCTTATTCCATGGGGGAAAAATGTAGCATAGAGGACTGCAGAATGTAGTAATCGCCTGATTGTGGGAGATTTATGGGCTTTGTGGGGAACGGGGGGGCCATGTTGCATTTCTACCACAGTCCTGCTGTCCACAGACCTGGGGGAGGGAAAGCAGCCAGAAACAGCTTGCCCCAGAAGTGTTTCCTGAAATGAGGGCTACAGTGAAAACTATCTGGATCTCTGGTTTGACTTAGCAATCAGGTCATGCTGGAGCTGTGACACTCCAGTCACTTCTGCAGCAAAAATCTTCATAGAGAGGGGAAAAAAAAAAAAAGTGTTGCTAGATTGATAAAATGTGCTCATCACATAATCTTGTAGCACCGCTGCGACAGAAAAATGTATAACAATATGTGCAATTTATTGATAAATGTCAGCCTAAATAGTCTGTGAGAGAAGGGGGGAGAAGAAAGCTATACATTTCCCACAAGCACCCCCTCAGGCAACAGCTTGAGCAAATACAATACATGCGATGCAATAAACTAAGATTATGGGACTTCACTGCAGACAAGTGTGGCCTTCACCGTAGGCTAAGTAGGCAGTCACCTCAGCACTATATTTAAAGGGGCACTGGAATAACGGAGATAACGTGGTCATTCTCCAGTACTCCAGTTCAGACCAACTCTTCTACGACTGTTTCAATAACACTTGTCTTTCTGTCTGATAGGATCTTTCTGTCATTTTTATGTAGAACCTCGAGACTTGCACATCTTCAGCATTGCTCACATGCATGATTTTCATCAATGCAAGGGCAAGCATTAGCGTGAGCTTGATTTACAGCAAAGCTGCTTCCTCCGGTTTCAAGCCCCTTCAGGCTGTGCTTGCCTGCTCTGGACTCTCCATGTGGGGCTTGACCTTGTGCAGGCACAGAGCTGGCTACAATCTCTTGTACCAAAAACCAGGATGGGTACATGGGCTCATGAAGGACTCCATGGACGAACATTTTGGCATAAGGCTGTAGACCAAAGAGATTCACTGCAGGGAATGGAACACTGAGAAATGTTTCAGTCTTTCGGCAATGCATGGGAGAGGATGGGCTGAGAGACTTCTCAGGCAAAGGAAACAGCTGCAGTCTGAGGGTAAAAATACTGGTTTCATGGTGGGGATGATGGTGTTTATGCTAAAGATTATCTTGGTCCAGTTCAACAGCTTGTTGCAAGCTGCATTTCAGTAAGTAACACAATCAGACTCTCCTTCCTGAAGGAAAACAGAATTTTAAGGTGACAAAATGACAGCTTCTGGCCTAAATAACAATTTGAAGAAGATATTCTAAGCTTACATTGTCAGATCTCTACTGAAACACAGACATTCTCACCAGTGACACAGGTAAGCATCAAAATGCTAAACAAATATATTTTTCTGTCTTCATGAGAACTCTTGTCTTGTAAGTGAAAGACCTTTCCAAAAACTGTATGAAACTGAAGTACCTCAAAGAGTTAAAAAAAACACACAGTTATTGGTATTTATAAGGCAGCACAGATATGGAAAGGATTTTAATGAGAATATTTAGTCTTCATTATTCTTTTTGTTTTCAAATAAATACTCATACCTGTGTATATGAGATTTGGGGTGCTCTATAATAAACATGCAATAAATCCCTAAAAGAAAACATTGAAATTTAAGTAGGTTCTTCTCCTGTACTATCAGAACCTAAGGAGCCTTTGTCTATGTAGGCCTGCTAGAATACATATAAGCTGAGGTACTTTGTTTTGATACTAAACTGAGTACACAGAGAACCATAAATCACTTTTTTCCTCTTTACTGCTGTTTTCCTCAGTCAGTTTTCCCATAATGCCTCCGCAGAGGCTGACAGTTGGATGCGGCACAAGACCCTGCTGGACAACTGTCAGGTTTGTTGAAGGATATTAAAGAGAACTTGATCATGTGTCAGCTCTCTTCAAAATACACTCACATTGGAAAAGTGATATATCTGTCAAAGCAAGGACTTCAGCATTTGGCAGAACAGGCCATTTTCACAAACAAAACTGTCCAATTACATTAGGGGGCATGAACTTCAGGTGTGTATGCCAGGGACAGAAAGATCTGCAGCCACACATCACAGAGACTGTCTCCTTCAGCCATATGGTTGGATGTGGGCTGCATCTCAAGCATAGTTTCTTTATGCTTCATAGATTAAGAATTAATTTAAAATTATCAGAAACATAAATTGCTGCTTTGAACTTCTACATGAACTTTTTTTTTTTTATTTCACTGAAGGCTGCCAAGAATTCATTTTAGGAGAGAGAGAGAGAGAGGAAAATTTATCAAGTTTGATTAGATGATTAAGAACTAAGCTATGGAACAGAAACGCTTCTTTGTTTTATTTTTTACATGCTTTTAGGAAGACTAGTGTGAGTTTTTATTAAATAGCATCATTGGTTAGGAAACAAATTGTGCCTGAGAGAATATCAGCAAAGACTTTTTCTTGGAAATATGTTATAGTTGACTTTAGGTCTTTCTTGGCTCACACAAAAATGCAGACATTTGGTGGGAGTGAGCTTTCAAGTTAAAACTGCTTGTATCACACACGATATCCTGTGTGTGGGGAACTGTTATATCTAAGTTCAAAAAAACCATCAAGATTCAGTGATGAGGATGGAAACTGTCTTGATCACATTGTTAATGCCAAAATGCTCATTTTTGTGTACAAGAAATTTTAGACTTCCTCTGTGTGTGGAGGTAAAACACTGCAGTGTAGTGCAGAGTCATATAGAGTCTTTGACAGGCACAATTTACAAAGGATGAGCTCAGTTTTGGGAACAGTGTTAGGAGATCCTAAGGTGAATTACACTTGTTTAGGTTGCATACAATTCTATTAAAGAATTGTAAACATTTATACAACCTTTTATATAAATTATGTTCAGATTTCAGGATGGAAATGTGAAAAAAATGACATTAAGACAAATTTTCTTATTCCAACTAAACATCTGTTCTAAATTTTATGCTGACTTTTACCTTGTGCAATCCCACCAAAGGCTGTTCATTAAAATGACAGCTCTCAATATTTTTCTTTCCTTTTATTTCCCAATTTACAGAAGCAAAATCCCACTTTGAATAGCAAACTGATTTATTTAAAATAAAAATAACAATTCTTCTTTATCCTCCTCTGAGACAGAGAATTCCACATGAGTGTGCTCGGTTCCAGAAGAAGAAAATACTTTCTCTTTGCCTTCTGGTCTGTCTGTGCTTCCTTAGCCAAGTCCTCAGCCAGGAGCAGGAAAACTAACAGATAATTATAGTTCTTTGTGTTGTCAAAATAGGAATTACATGCATACATACACAGATGTGCGCACACAGCACACATACATACATATATGCATATACATACACATGTTCTTCCATCTTGCTTCAATTTCCTCTAAGGTAGGTCTTCATGCTTTCTCCCTTAGGAAAAATGTCCTCTTCCTTTGCTTTGTTTTCAGTTGCAAAAACAAGATGTATTTTTACAGCAAGATAATACACAGCTATGAAGATATCTGGCTTTAAATCTTTGTGGAGACAAATCTCAGGCAGGTTTTCCATAAAGTGTTTGGGGAAGATTGACAGTATGCTTGAAACAGCGGGGGGTCTGAGCTTACCAGCTCTGTTGTAGCAACTACTAGAGATTGTGAGTTAGCTGTATTGTGTGCTTACAGTGTATCAGCCATAACAGGTTTTGATATCTTGGTCCATGCACGGTTAAGTAGATGAATGGGTCTATACCTTCTTTTTGAGGGTCTCTGCAAACTCAAAAAGACATTTCTGCAGTTACAGAACTAATTTTATGTTTAAATATTGTTTAGCTAGATTTGTCTTTTCTTTTTTCTTGTGAGATTTCTGGAAACAATAGAAGGAATCCTCCCTTGTCTCCACCTAGTTGTTTGTGCCATTGTCCTGATGGATGTAACCCACTTTTTGAGAAATAGGCACTGTTCTGTGTTACTACATTTGTTTCAAAATCCTCATCTAAAAGTAGCTTAATTTCTGTAGAGCTGACATTATGATTGATAGGAATTTCTACATCACAGTCAGTAATCCTTAAGAAACTAAATACCTAAGTGGAAACAGTTGTAGTGAAGGCTTTTAACTGTATGTCCATGATAGCTGCACAGTAATGTGGTGACATGTCACCATGACAATGATGTGACATGTCACCTCACACAATGACATGTGACAGCCACAGAGTAACTCTGGCACTACGGGATAAATCACAGTTTGTGCGTAACCGTTATCAGCTCTCTGGCTACAGATCCAAGTCTGGTACAGATACACCACTTTCTAATTCAGAGCTCCAGAACTCATTGTTTCAAATCAGCTGGCCAACTCATAGTTTGGTGGATGGTGAGGTGAAGAGCACATTTGAGGGAGGTGAAGTAATTTGTACAGAAGTCTTCAGCATGAGCTTAGTAATGGGTGTTTCTTCTTGTCTGCATCAGGACATGGTGCACTTCAGGTAACAGATGGCTGGTAGGGACCTATGTCTGTTAACTCCTGCCCCAGTGCAGACATCCTAGAGGGGCCATGAGTGGAACGATCTCCTTCACTCCGCCAGTCCTCCAGGAGGACAGATGAGCTAGTGTGGATACGATGGTAAAGGGCCACAGGCAGCTCATCTGATGGCTGAGGAGCAGTTGTTGGAAGCATGGTTTGATGTCTGCCCTGCAAGAAGCACATGCATGCTGAGCTTTGTTGGAGCTGGGAAAGCCGGGCTTCTTTACAGCCTCAGCTCTTTGCGTCTCAGAAGTCAGTCTGGTCCATTACTACTGTCCAAACGAAGCAGCCTTTCCTGCTTGTCTGAAAACATCCTCTTTCTCACCCAAACATGTCATTGTTATGAGGGCTGGGTGACAGGCAGTCCTGAAGCAGCAGGTCTGAGATTTCAAAAACTACCATATTTTTTATCTCTTTCTTAAAAAAATATATCCTCTCATCTCTTCTGTATCATGGTCCCATCCCTGTGGTGTCTGTAGTACAGGAAGGTAATTTTTGTGTGAGACCTTCAAAATTTTTAGTGTTACAAATATGACAACTGATTTAAGATTACTTTTTCTAAGAATCATCCAGTACCATTCAAGGACTGTGTAGGTGCAGTCACATGAGAAGATAAATGTTTATGTAAAGAGCAAGCTCTATTACAGTTGCTAAGAGCTAGATCTGCAAAAGATGTAGGTGCTGTAATGCTGACCACTGCAAAGCCTGATGCACAAGGGGTCTCTCAGTGTGGACCCAGCACCTCCTGCCCCCAGCCTTCCAGCTCAGAGCTGCAAGGAGTTAGAAGTAATCTCCATGGACAGACACAAACAGTCATGTTCAACTGTAAACCAGAGTTACAGGAGAATTTATCACTGTGCATTCCCTGTGTCCAAGATAACACACTGAGAGTCTCAGCTGCAGGTGTGGGCATAGCAATGGGTAATTCAGCTTTATAAATTTTAGAGAAGCACTGGTTATTGCCTACTTGGCTTGTAGGGTGACTGCAGCCATTGTATGAATATTAA
The DNA here is from genome assembly GCF_000695765.1 of Mesitornis unicolor. Lineage (NCBI taxonomy): Eukaryota > Metazoa > Chordata > Aves > Mesitornithiformes > Mesitornithidae > Mesitornis > Mesitornis unicolor. The sequence continues at coordinate 208,117 of NW_010185287.1, read as the reverse complement.
CGCTCAACTTCTGCATTAACCTAGGGTTTCAGAAAACTGAGTTTAAAGGCTGCCATCAGCCTATTGAAGCTGGTGCACTATAGAAAAGGGATTTCTCTCAAGAAGAGTTGAAACACTAGCCTGAATGTGGCACTGTAGCCAGTATTTGAGATAAGGAAAGAAGAGCAACTCTTCTTTCTGATATAAAAACCCCATAAAACTTGTATGCTTTTCTGTGTAGTGAAACATCATGGTGTTTCTGCCATGAAATCTCTATAATGAAAGCATAAGGTTGTCTACAGGGAAAAATACGTATTGGGTTTTACTCCCATGAGTGTGGCTGCGTTTTAAAACAGCACTCCCATTGCTCTTCACATGAGGCCCAATGTAATGTGTGGGATGTGCTCTGAGAGAAACTTTGCAGAAACAGGGGAATACCGTGTCCAACCTCACCAGGTTCATATGTGGGTTAGATGCTGAGCTCTGCCTTGCTGCTAAGGCTCACACAGTTCTGCCTGTACACACACACATACACATGTACATACACACACCGAGGTTTTTGGCATCCAAAGGACTTGGTAGTCCAGAAGTGAAGTCTGGCTGAAACAGTGAAATTCTATCCGAATAATTTTTTCTCCAAATTTTCCAGTATAACAATTTAAAAGCCTTTCTTTAAGATAAATGTCAGTGTAAAACATACTGTATATATGAGAAGTCCCATGAAGTTCTGGTATGTGTATTTTATTGACATTTATGATATGCATGTCATACTATTAGCTTTTCAGAAATAACAGAACATACCTAAACTCGCACTGGTAAACTTTTGTACCTCTTTTTCTCTTTCCATCCTCATCTTTCTATATGTATAGGAATCATGACAATGGAGAACTCCACTGCCAGTGCAATTTCAACTTCACAGTAACCTCAGTTGACATAACAATTTGAGATATTCACGGTTATGGCTATGTCAGGCTCTTCACAAGCTTCAGTTAGTGGAATAGCTCCTCCAGTTGACAGATCACTTGCCTGAAAATACAAGGAGATCTTAAATTTTAGTTCTCCCTCTGCTTTGTTCTGTAAATTAATCTCTTAATTGGCATGCAAAGTATGTCCCTTTATTTAATGAGCTGTGTGGTGAACTACACTGGGTTTTAGCAAAGATCTTCATGCACGTGGTGCTCAGCTTCCAGCCAGCACTAAAGGCTCACCATGCAAGAACTCAACAAGTGCTGGTTGAAAGTGAGAGAACAACAAAAGTGGTGAAGTTTAAAAGCGGTAAGACACTAAACTTGAAAGTCTTGCTGGTTTAGTAATGTGAAAACCCTTAAAGGCATCCAGATTTACCTGGATTTACTCTAGCCGAGGTGATGTGGGGGGACAAACTGGTCTGTCATCTGTGAAAACTGAAAGTTTAAATCTTTCAGTTCTGCTTACACCACACTCTGGGATTGCTTCCCTATATAGCTGTTATTTGATGAGTCTTCACTTCAAACCAATGTTTTTACCAGAAGTGGGCTTCTGTTATTCAAATATTCAAATCGATATGTAAGGATGTTAGAGCACGGGGATCATTTTGGTGAGCAGCCCCTGCAGAGCACCCAGGATGTCACCAAGCTGCTGCAGGGCACAGGGACACTGGGTACCATGTTCTGGCCCAGGCAGCACTGGCACCCTGGCAGCTGTAGGGTCTCGGGGGTCCTTCTCCCTGTTTGGACACAGATCCCAGCAGGGGAGCCTGGCAGGGATTTTAACAGTTTTTTCGCATTGCTCTGACTTCTCCAGGCACAAAGGGTCCCAACAAAGGTGTAAAGACTGTTGAACTCCAGGTTACATGTGCAAAGTCTGTGCTTGAGAGCAAAGAGGAAAAAACAAAGTTTTAGGTGTGAAGCTATAAAGCTGGGAAACAGTTACTCCCTAAAATATGGGTAATGGTCATTGCTGTGAAAGCTGAGAAAAATCTCCTTGGTAAGTGAGCACTCTAAAGAAAGTCAAAGCATTAAGATGGTTTAATTGGCTTAATTTACTTCCTGTTACTTTAAAATATGCCTGTTTGAGGCTTGACATTACAGCACTTCAAGATGCTCCCTCTCTGATGCTGCATCAAAGCTATATTGAAGCAAGAGGGGCTGTAGTTTAAAGTGGCAGCTCTAAAAATTACGCTTCTCCTCTTGCCCTCCTTAACTCCCAGCAGCAAAATCCCAGCCCTATTAGCAGACTGATTTATTTTACATAAAAATAGTAATCTCCCTTTTTTCTTGTCTCCTCCCAGTCGGTGAATTCCATTCCTGACATCTGCAATTTCATCTGGATACTGTTCTATTTTTTCTCCACACCCCACCTTCAATGCGTATCGAATTGCCGGGTGCTGTTAAGTATCTGCTATATTTCACTGCAGAAGTGGGTGCGTTTGGATGATGAATTGAATATTTCCTATGTATGAATAATCCTCAATATCCTGCTTATATCCTTTGGGGTGAAACACATTATGTGTCACATTTTAAAACTGTTTAGATGCTTTGCTCAAATCAGGTGTGTAAATAACTAAATATCTTTGCTTCTGATAGAGTTTTATTTATTATTTTGTCACAGTTTCTAATTAAAAAGATTTAGTTTGTACAACCATAAAGGAGAAAGATTAAGATGCAGTTATTATGAAGCCTTCTACCCCTCAGTACAACCAAGATGAAGGCCATCTCAGGCTTGAGTTGGCATGATCATGGATGTGTAGAGCCAGGCCTGATGGCACCAGCCAGAAGAACAGCATACTGTGGGATGTCTGTGAAATGGTAGGAGGGCAATATTTTCCTTTTTGCATTCCTACGGTTTTAGTGAGTAAAAGAAATTGCTTTGTCATGATTCCCATCTTCCAAAGCTCACTCACTCAGATTCCAAAGCTTGTGAAAAGTCCTAGAAGTTTCAAAATTATTTTGCAAAACCTCATTTTTTTTGGCTTTTTGATGAAGTGAGGGAATTGGCTTGCTCCTGTCTTCACAAGCTCTGGATCATCAGTGCATCCTGGTGTCTGTAGCTCGGCCCTATGTGTCTCCCAGCTCTGATGCCAGGAGAAGCTCTGCAGAGGCAGAGGTCTGTACCCCCACGGGGGTGGACAGGGAGAGAGCAGGGACAGCCCCCAGCAGAGCAGCCCTGGTTATGTGCAAGGTGCTGCTAGAGGCTGATCATACTTTGCCAGGATTATGCTTTCTTGTTCTCTTAGCATAAAGTCCAAGTAATTTCCCAACTTAATTTATATTAAAGCATAATTGGACCTTAAGCTAAAGGAGAAGCAAAACCATTTTTCTTGTCATGGTTTCTAATAAGCTCAGGTGAACTTGCAAAAAGCTCCCTTGAAGACCCTATTGGCTGGAAGAGCATCACATTTCATGTTTGCTGAAAAACTCTGTCATCCCCTCATGATCACACTGACATTGAAGATATCAATGGGGTCATCCAACATGTCAAACATTTTGAAAGGGAGAGTGAGAAAGCCTTTCCTTTCCAGAGGATACTTAGAGGTGAAAAGGTAGAGAGCAGCAACTCCTGGAATCACTTCAGTGTGGAGGTGGTGTTCCAGGAACACAGTGTGAAGGATCCAGAGCTGGAGTAGGACTGATTGAAATGCTTTGTGCATCCCCAGAGAAAGAGGGGGGCGAGAGGGATGGAAAGAGGCATTATATCAAAACCAGGTGATCTTTGTGTAGTATTGAGCTGAAAGTTTTGCTTAGCATTAATCATACTAGAAACCAATTTTCATCCTCCTGTATTACTGATTTCAGGAAAAAAAAGCATTTGGAAAGAAGAAAAATGCAAAGAAACTTGACTGAGGTATTTAATGCTGTGAGTATGTAGTGAAAACCGATCAGTTCTTCCTTTTCATGTTAAGTCCTAATATAACAACAACCTGTCATTCACTAAAATTAATAGCATGTACATTTAGAACAAATAAGAGGATATCTTTCTTCACCCAGCATGTCCCCAGCCTCTGAAATTCACCACAGCAGGTCATAAGGACCACTAGTGTAGCTGGAAAAACTACAGAAGTTTATGCTAAAATAAGAGTGATCTAACCACAGCTTATGTTGAGAGTCTACACTGATCTCTGAACTAACAGGGAAAAAATTTGGTCCTGTGGGTGCTCCAAGATGGCAGACAATTTCTCTGTTCTCAGATGTCCCCCTAGTTTTGTTATTTTTGTGGCTTGTTGAGTTTCATTTCTTCATACATCTTTTCCTTTTATAAACCATATGATTTTTTAAAAAGATGCCTGAGATTTGCTGTTAAACTTCAATTTGCCAGAAACCTTTTTGCTCCATGCTGTAAACAGCTGCATGAAAATTGAATATAAGATGCTAAAGATCGATGGGCTCAACTGATTGCTGTTGCGAACGAGAATCCCAAGCACTAAGACACTGAGAAATCAAATTGATGACCTGTAAAAATAAGTTCTGATTAAGAATTATCAGGTTAAGAGAAATTTCTGAAAGCAAGGGGACAAGGGAAGGTGAAGTGCTTTTGACAGTGAATGGTGAGGTTGTTGGTTATGGATAAATTTGTATTTCCTTTACAGTCTGTTACAGAACGTCAGGTCTACATCTGACCAGAACACAGCCTGTATGGTGGTCAGGGATGTGTCAGTGCTTGGGTGGTGAGTGAAAATTCGTGTTTGTACTATGGCTCTTCTGCATAGGCAGGCACTGGACACTCACACATTCTTCTTCCCCAGCTGTACCCCCAGCAAAGGAGTATCTTCGAGCGTGCAAAGAAATCATTCTGCATGTTCTCATAGAAAACATTACACTATTATCTACAATAGTAGTTCAGTTTATCTAGGACATCTGATTGGGATACGGGACAATTAAGAGTATTACTTTATACAGACTCTCTGAGGGGAGCTTATAGACAACTTTCGGTGCCTGGTTTCAAGAACCTGACCCTGCAGACACTTACTGGCATGTATCTTAAGTATATGAGTAGACCCATTAAGGTCAATAGGACTTTTTGGATGACTAAGACTCAAGGAAGAAATTATTTGCCGAGCTGAGCCCTCAGCTTGTTAACTCTTTGGTAGACAAGACTAATCTCCTTTTTATCCTAGGCATGCTGTAGGCCCTCCAAATGCCAGATCATGGACCAAATTTTCAAAACCAGGGATTGTCAGTTCACACTCAAGACTTTGTCTCTTCATGTTTATGATAGTTGCAGGAGCAAAAATCCCAAGGACTGTAGAGATAAATGGGAAAACCTGGCTTTTGTTTGATGCCTCTCTGTAATTTTACTTGCCTTTGCTGCTGGTGCACTGCTTGTCCCTCCAGCTGTATCACTACAGCAGAAACACAGTGGTAAATCAGGCTTTGATGATTTCTGGAGAAGGTGTCTGCATCTGAATTTTGGTCTCGAAAATGGCTTAAGAGGAATACAAATTGAAGATAAGTTCTTTTACTCTGATGTGGATTTTCATTTGATTTTTTACTGTATATTTTCAAAAAGAACTGTCAGTGTGTTTGTTCAACTGAGTATATATGATGTTATAATTGTTTTTTTTAGTACTGTAAATATTATGTGTGATTAATCTTGTTCATGCTGGAAAGGTATTTGAGTTTCTTACCAGACAGTATATATTTAAGGTTTGCTTTATTTATGTGGAGAAAATGACAAATACTGTAGCTGAGGCAACAGAAAAAATGAGAGTGGCGCACTAAAATATCTAGGTTGGAAACTGGGGAGCAGCGCTGCTCTGCTATGCTCTGGGTTGGGGTGACACTGCGCCATGGAGGGTCAGAGCTAAAGATTGCTGGCAACTGTCACATCCAACCTGAGATAACAGAGAAACTAGAAGGAGCCAGATGAGCAGGATGTGACCCTAAGGGCTAAGGAGAAAAAGCCAGAGAGCCTGGAGGAGACGTCTTCCCCAGAGTTTAAATCTTTTGTAAATAGCTTGTTCCATCACAAGTACTGATATCGTGACCCTGAGCTATTGAAGTTGCTGCTTTCAATAGATCCTGGAGGCTCCATTAATACTGCGAGATCATTCACACAGAATGACATGATATTCCTTTCCTTTCCCTTTTTTTTTTTTGTACTTCCTGAGCAGTGTGCACATAAAAAAAAAAAAAGGAAAAAAAACCCCAACCACCCTTCTCCAAGAGTGCATCTACTTAAAATGTAATAATAAATTGCACCCCATTAGGGTTAAAATAAACACAGCTACAGCCCTGCCATACTTTTGGGAAACACCACTGTTCTATTTTATTTTAATACTGCAGGACTGTTTTGCTCTCACTCCACACCAGCCTCACAAATCACTAGTGCAGTGCTCTCACTAACTTGTCTGTATTATGTTCATTTTCTGGGTGGCAATAAATATTAGAATAAAATAAACTAAAGACTGCTGGCTGGGGCTCTGTTAGCTATCTTTATGGTTTCCACGGCAGCTGAATGACAGCTCAGCCTGGAAGCAAGCGGCCCCTTTTCACCAAGTAAATTTAGCCTTGGGAAGGATGAACATCTTCTAACTCTTGAGCTGTGATGGTTGATGCCAGTCAGTAAATCAGTCAGATTTTAATTATCGGACACATGACAGGGAGCAGTGACAGGCGGCAGTCCACTGGAGAGCATTCCTTCAAAGCAGCTTTAAAAACAGAAGAGCACTTGAAGAGGAAAACCAAGTGAACAGAACACAGTCACAGCTGAATTGCAGGACATTAATAGCATGATGGAATTCCCTTCCTAATAATTTTAACTGCTTCTTGGCCACAGCCTCACAGACCAAGTAGTTCTAATGCAGCTTTATTGGGAAGTTTTTCTAAACCCCCTTCATACAGACCTGTGGTTTTTAATACAGTTTCACACAGTTACTCGTATAAGCGTCTGTTTGGTGCAAAGAAAGCAGTGACAGATTTATAATGCAGCAAAACCTGCTAATTGGATAGATGAAATTGCATTTCTGACAGTGGCCCCTCTATGAAAATTGGTAACATACCTCACAATGATTTGCGTATGTAAGAACTTGATTATTTATTATATTTTGCCTTTTATGTTAATCCTATGATTAATTCTTGGGTAATTACCTACAAACACCTCCCTGGAAGCCTCTTTAGATAATAAGGGCTTGGTGGTTAGTGAAAGGTTACGGGAATTTTACAAAATCTACTTAGAGAATTCTCAGGGTATTTAGAAACACTTTATAGTTTCAATGTGTATTTGAGGGAAACTGGGGAATTACTAGATATTAGGTAGATTTTTATTTTTTTAAAGAGCTATTAAAGGAATCAAAGTAATCTTTGGAAATTATCGCTGAGCTAATAAAAAGCTTAAGATAAAATGTAATAACAACAACAACAACAACATCAACAACAACAAAGCTCTTAGCTATTCAAAATATATTAATGTGCTACCTTTCCAAATGGGCAGCTTGCCATTATTTGTTAATTGCAATACGTGAAAAGGAAACTGAAGTGTAACCTGAAGTTGTTCTGCTGTTTCTCTTGCACTGCTTTGAGTTCATTGTTTGGACTCCCACACTGAAATCGAAGGAAGCCCTTGGTGATGCTCAGTCTCAGGGGATGCTGTGCAGCCTTTCACACTATGGCCATGTCACTGTAGTGCACAGGGCACTACGCACTCGGGATTATCTACACTCACTCAAACCAACCCATTTGATGTGCCAAGAGGACACAACACAGCACAAGTCAGGGCAGAGTTTAGACTCTGCTGAGAATACATGAAGTTGTGAAAAAAAATTAATGTTTGACTTAATCTCAGCGAAGACCAATAATTTTTCAATGAGTAACCCACAGCCAGATATAAAGAGGCCATGATTTAGAATTGGACCTCTCTTCTATGAAAACAAATGTCTTTCCTACTGTCACAAAAATCACCTAGCATCTGTAAATGAATCCCTTGTCCCAATGGGAATCATACTGCACACTTGAACTCTGATTTGTTTTTGATGTTCTAGGCTAGGCTTCAAAAATAATTTTAACTTAAAGGCTTCTGTGGGAAGAGCTTTATAATAGGAAGGCCACTTTCCAACAAGCACATAACTGCTCAGCATTGTTGGAGTTTCTTGGTAGTCATCTTCACAAAGCTAAAAGGCTTCATTTTTATTATTTGTTTTATAAAAGGAAATATGTAGATTGTAAAATGTTCAGGTTTCCTTGTTTTGTTTTGTTTCTAAAAGAAACAGAGGAAAGGAAAAGTACCAATTTTTTTTTAGTGTCTTTATTTTCCAATCAGGTAATTCAAACATCCTCCACAGCTGACAGGAACAGAGACCTAACCAGTACCTACCCAAAACAGGCTTGTCAAGTACTCGTCAGCTTCCAGCTGTCCATAGTTCTTAAAGTGTGGAACATACAATTAGTCCTGTTTAAATAAATAATGGGCCAAGACCAAGGACAAAGATCAGAGCCTGCTGTGCAGGACACTGTCCTGTGTATTCTGGTTATAAGAAGATAACTCAGCATTCATGGGAGTGCTGTTTTTGCACTCAGAGTTGGTGGAAAAAGACATGAAGTGCAGTAACACAAGATAAACTCTCTGCTCTGGCTCTGTACCTGACTTCCAGCTGCTAAACTGCACTGGAAGGCAGTTAGAAATACATTAAATATTTCCCAAATGCTCCTTTCCCTGGAAAACAATTGCTGCAGTGATGTTTTCTGGCTGTAGATGGAAGGGGATGAAGGTGTGAGTGCTTGGGAAAGGTGAGTCATCCTGCTGGTGGGGCATGGGGAGAGACTGTCCCTGGGACAAAACCTGGGAACTATGGCTCACTGTGAGGGCATTTGTGAACATCTAGCTTTAGTCAGTTTAGAAGAATGATTCATGCCTCAGTTTATGCCATTTGTATGTAAGGATGCATTATATGAGACTGACATTAGTGAAATGTAGAGCAGAATCTGGACCTTGTGTGTTAGATGCACTAGAGGACATTCATCTAGTGAGGACGAGTTGTTTTATTATGCCTTTCAGATGTATAAAGCAGGTTATTCAGGTGACTTAAATAGTAAGCTGTAATTTCTACAGAAAACAGAGATTTGTAAGTAGACAGCAATATATGTCAGTGTTTTACTGTGATTATTAGATGTTACAGGAAATGCATTGCATAATCCATACCCTTAGTGGTTTTTTTATTTTTGTGTGAACAAGAGGATGTTATGACTGCAGACAAAGAAAGAAATCATCCAGCACTGAGTTTGGTGTAAAAATACCACCCTCTTTCTAAGGTAGCATCTTCTGGCTAGGGGACAAATACCCCAGACAAAGAAATAGCCCTTTCAGAATGGTGGGAAGGTAGTGAAACAACAGAAACCAAATGAACTACGTCTTTTGGTAGCATAAGTCAATATAGCTTCATTGGGATGTAATCAAGTAGAGATATTTTTTCTAAGAATTTTGCAGATTTGTGGAAAGAAAAACTAGGGGAAGTCAGAGGAGATTCCATATATTATTGGAAGTTTATGACATGCAGAAAATATAGCTTTCTTTACCTAGGATTTGCCATTAAGGAAAGTCTGTGTGGATATCTAAGGGAAACATGCTGCAGTGAATGGCAAAGTGATATTATTCACTAATACCAGATAAAAGATAAATAGTGTCTAACCAAATGTGACAACCAAGTCCTCTCATTACAGGCAGTTTTTTTCACAGTGATATTTTCCTATTCCTCTGGTTTTAGCTGACAGTGAAATATATAATCATATACTTGAACATTCAAAGAACCTGCTTATGATTTGCTGTTCCTCGTCTGTGCAAAGAGAAGGGTTTCTGGGAGTTTTCCTTCTCTTCTTGCAGTATTTTGCACTAGATAAGGAGGAACATGAGAAATCTAAGATTAACCCTTTAATTTAAATTAGAGTGGGCCTAACTGCCAAATTTGAAATAGAGACTGAGATTTCCAGGAAAGGTTTATTTTAGAAATAGAGTCCAGGAACAACATCTACATACAGATTTAGATCTGAGCCTTTTTTGGTTATCTATCTGCTTATCAATCTGCTTGAAAGTGTGCTGGAGAGGAAAGAGAAGATGGTCCCATTTGTGTTGTACTGGACTATTGCCTGTTGAAAAGGACAGGGTGACAGCCACTGCCCGTGACAGGGGTATGATGGTAGCCAACTGACCTTGATTCATCACATTGCCGAATGCAAACTGGGCCCAAATGGTACTATTTTAATAATGATTTGCTGCTGCTTTGTACGATGCTAAAAGCACACATTACAGGAGATCAGAACCTGTGTATGGTTAACGAAATGTTTCCAGTGGCTGTCACTCAGGTTGTTCATCTCATGCTTTTCCCCTGCATCTCTGTCTCTTAAAAGATGTTCTTAGGCTTAAAGTGTGTTTATAAATTTTAATTAACCAAGTCTAATAACAGCCTTTGAGAGGTAGAAACTCTCTTCACCCACCACTAACACGCAGCTGCTCTTTTAATAGTGAACAAGAATGCTACTGAACAGTTTTGGGCAGGAAATAAACACTGTCTCTGGCAGTTGAAAGCGTAGGTAGGCAGAGAGGAGCTGGAAAGCGGCCAGAAGGCTGATGCACAGAGAACACAGCCAGGAACTCTGGTTTACATCTTATCTGAAGGCTTACTCTGTTAGCATTAAAGTTCCTCCCTTCATACCATGCTTGGTCATATTGGCCCATAAAAGAAACATGAGACCTCTTGAATCACTCTCCCCTCTTCCCGCAGCACCCAAGTAATTTTTGGAGATACTCTGTTCAGATGTAGACTGGATGTGACCCCATTTCAGTCTGAATTCTTATGAAGCATTAGGACTTTAAAAATCATCTTGGCAGAGGAAAAAACAATTAGTGACTGAAACTGGAAATTTCAAGTCTTATTGCCAGTATTTGACTTAACAGGAGGAATAACACCCTTGTAAATCCAGACATCAGAAAACTTTTGGGAAGCTTAGATTTGGAGTGTGACCACGTAACTCTGCAGTGGTAACTCCACTTTTCTTTGTCTGATCTCATGACAACTCTAGATAGCAGAATACCAGGAAAAGTGGCTAGAAATGCAGAAGTCTTCTGCCATCCACAACCTGCACACAGTCACACTTCAGTGCAGGAGGAGGAGGTGGAGGTGGTGACACACCTACAGGAGGAAAATATCCACTCTATTCTGCCCAAAAGAGAAGGATTTAAACTCATCTCTTGCTATTATTAAAGCAAAAACTTTGCAGAAGCAAGAGCAATTGTATGCTGCAGAACTTCATGCATACCTGAGCATTTGGGAAGCACAGGAAGAGGCGCCAGAAGCTGTCTGATATATTTTTGGGTGGCATTAAATTAGCTTCACTTGCAAAAAAAGAAATTATTTGGTAGAGTAAGCTATATGCATCAATAGTAAAGATGTGGTCAGATGGGAATGTATAATATGACTGGCTTAGGCAAAAGGACTTTTTTCCCAATTACAATTAATTTCAGTGGACTTGGACCTACAAGCCCCTGGCCTTGGGCACTTTTCACATCATAACAGTTGTGGGGAGGGAAAATGCAGAGATGAAATGCAGCCATTCAAAACTAGCCCAAAGCTGTTCTAGCAAATAGACAGACTTTTCTCATTTTCATGAAATCATTGAATATATGAATTTCACTGGATTCACTTTCTTGTGCCAAAGAAGTCAACATAGTTCATCCTGGCATGTTCAAAATTGGAAGGTTCTGATTGACAGAAGAGGGAGATGGCAGATTCAGAATATTCAAATCTTGCTGTTGCACAGTTCACTGCAATACAAAAGATACACACAGAAAGAAATACTGCTGACAGTCCATTCGTTGTACTGTGCCATATATACTTACTTTACATTCCCTTTAAAATAATTTTTGTGGTTTTCTATTTTACTGCCTCATAATTAACTTTTAAACTTCATATTATATTTTCATATTTTAAGCTAGATTTCTCATGGGTCATTTTTTAAAATTAGAGCCATGCAGTTCTCCTCTTCTTTTAGGGAACATATCTAACTGTATTTTCACTTCCCGTAAAGATCTCTCTCACTGAGTTTTAGTTTCAGTTTTTGGACTGAGTGTGCCCAGAAATAAAACTTTGCTCGAATCAAAAGTATTTATTGAGAAAATGTGGGATTTCAGCTTGGGACCAACAGAGACCCAGTATATGAAGCCCCAGTAAGGAGCCTTTGACCAAAAGCACACTTACATTGTGCACTGAAATATTGTATATGGATATCTAAATTATTGTCAGACAAATTAGAGTGTTTAATGGAAGCAGCCCCCTGCTGCCCATGATGACGGGATTCTTCATACAGGTACTTTACTCTATTGCTCTACAAAATAAATACCCAAAGGCATGCCACAGTCCAGAGAATGGGCTGAGCCCTGAAAACCCACCCGGGTTTTTTGTGAGACTGGACAAAGCAGTGCTGTTCAAGGTGAGAGAGAAGCTTGATATGTATGTCCCCCTGTGACAGTATCACCAGTTATACCCCACAGCACCTTGTGTATCTCCAGTCTCTACAGAGACTCTTACCCTGTGCAGCTCAGCTCCCTTCAGTAGTTCATGAAGGAACAGGGCAAAAAAACTGGCTCTTTTTTGCTCTCTTATCCTCTTCCCGAGTGGATCTGCTGAGGGAGTACTTTGCTTTGGAACATTTTTATAATATATAGTACACTGCTATGTTTATGTCAGAGTGGGCCAACCCAAAGGCAATGCCTTGTACTCAATGCAAAGAGATTGATGTCGATCCTCAGTTGCTGTGGGGTTTCACAGTCATGGACCAGTCCCTGTGGAAAGGTGGTACGAATAGCCCCTTTGCTGCTTCTCTTCTTTGTGCAGGTGACATGGAAAAGAGGAAGCCCTGGACTGCTCAGGGATGCCAGCCCAAAAAGGAGAGCAGCTGGGAGATGAACAGATCTCCTCCAATGTCCTGCCTGTGTCTGGGAAAATGACTTTCAGGTAGGGTTCTGGCAGAGCTCAATGTGAGTGTGCTTCCAGAAAGCATGGGGGAGCAAAGTGTGGGAAATTCCTAGGTTTCTGTAAAATCACATGATCTGTTTGGTGTGGGGGAGAAAGAAAGATCTTTTCTTTAGGGGAATAGGAAATTGGTCACAAACTTCATCCCAGTGGAGGCAGTCCAGGCAAACCAAGTGTTAGGAAAGTATGTGTCTAGATGTATTCCTTTGAGGTTCTCCTCAGCTGACCATACACATTTCCCTAAAACAGGAAGCCATGATTGGTAAAGCTTGCAGGTACGTTATGAAATTAGGGTCTCCATTCTTGCAATTCTCAGCTCTGAGGCACTCCCCAAGTAACTTGAGTCATGGAAGAGTGGGTCCTCAAAACTCAGTCCGGCAGTCAAACATCATCAGATGATGAATGAATCCCATCTGAATGCTGGCTTTGTAAGGAAGGCAGGTGAGTCCTGTCTGGTCCTGAGTTCAGTTATGAACACTTCAAACAGTACCAGCTAATACATCTTCTCTTCTCCTGCTTTATTTGCCATTAAACAATCCTTCCTCAGGCTTTCTTGTGTTCTGCGTAGTCATTCATTTCAACTGCCATTCTCTTTGGCAAGTTGCAGGATTTTCAAATGCAGGTTAAAGCAGGTATTTCCCAAAGCAGATAATGCACATACTTCTGGGAGCTCTTTTAGCATGTGCTTTACTAAAGTCTAGCAGCCCCAGTTTGCTATTTGTCTGATTTCAATCTTATGATTAAACTTTTTATCTTTATAAAAAAAGCCCTCCTTACAACACTAAATAAAACCCTTCACATGAAAACTTTCCTATGAAGAGAAGGTTTCTGGATATGAGACATACAGTAATTAATACTGCTTGATAGAATCTATAAATGTACACTGTAGCAATGCTATTTGCTTTAAGTACTACTTTAAGCAGGAAAAGGCAATGAATCCCCCTTCCAGTGTCTGATTTTATGTTTAAGAGCTAATGAACTGAATTCTTCGTAAACATTGGCAAAAGATGCAAATGAACAGACAGATTCTCCAAATGCAAAGGGACACATGAGAAAGAGCTAATTTTACACAATTGACTCTCTAACCTTTTTGGATCAGTGGAATTAGAGGCTGATTAATCTGCCATGATTAGCACTTATTGAAGCTTTTGACACTGCCGCATTGTTTTTCTTTTCCCTTTCTTTTGTGTCTCTGAGAGTTAACAGTTTATAATATATTTAACTGCCAGTCCATCACCCTGACAGGGTCATAGCTTTCCTTTATGGACTTTTAAAATTAATAACAGACAGTTCTATTTTGACATGCCCTTGCTTCTGCTGCAGAACTCGGCTGTTTAATTGTAGAGCTGGCCTCTTGTGGCCAAATGCTCCCAATGTTTAGCAAGGGTTGAAAATATGGATGTTAGGAGAAAAACTGGCAGATGGCTGACAAGGCATTTTTACTCATAACACACCAGTAAAACTTTAACTCAGAAGATTTACTGCTAGAGCTTTGCAGTCAGCAAGCTGCAGCCATATGCAGATTTTTTTTTCAAACTTCTAAACTGATGGTTTTGCAAAGTGTGCATAAGCAGCCTTTATTGATTATGATGTTAAAAATTGAAAGCGTCAGTATCATTTAGCTTGAGACACTTTTAAAGAAAAAATGAACATTCGTTTTCATTATGAATTCTTCATGGGCCAGACACTAGTAAGTTCTATGGTCTTTATTTTTAAAACCAAAGCAGAAAAAAAAAAGGCACTCTTACTATACTTTTTTTTCCTAAAAGAAATGTATATATGAATCAAACAGCACCCAACATATATACAGTAGCTGTTGGTTCTTATACATTCATAGACTCCAGATGATGTCCCGACCCATGAAAGTGACTTGTTAGCTAGATATAAAATCACAGACACCATAAGCCTGGGTGATAGCTTCACAGCCTAACTTTCAGACACAAGTTAGTATTTATAACACTCTCAGTACCTATCTATCACTGCAAAAAGCGTGTTAAATAACTTTAAAGGCCTGACAAACCCACAAAACTAGGAAATGAAGATTTATGGGTGCACAGTCCATGAATTCATTCTATTGTGCCCAGGTGTTATGGCACACACAGCAATGACATACGTTTGCTTTAGTTTAACTGTGAAGTGATGCAAGTACATTATCACAGGTATCCTGCGGTGGCTGGGCAACACTCCCCACCATTTTTTCCATTAAATGCGGACAAACTTTGTGCATGGTCACGAAATATGCTATAAAGTAGCTGGTTACTTACATCTTTTATCTGTGCTTCTATACCACAAGACATTAATTCAGACAAGACTGATATCAGCTAATTATAAGTGTAGTTAAAAAAATGGAAAATATATTTTCCTTAGAAGCTCAAGAAGAAATGATTTTCCTTAGCCTCGGTTCAGAAAGAACTAAACCAGATAACTTTTCAGTGAGGCAAATAAAAAGAAAGAATAATAAAATACATGTTTTCCACAGTCCTATAAGAGAGTTCTCTATCCTAAACACAACCTTGGTACAAAAAAAACCCAAACAAATAAGCGCATTTTCTCATGCCACTGAGCCTCAAATTTGTCTATGTAAAACAAGATTTGTAGATAAAAGAGGAATAATTATCCATCTAAATATCTTTGCTCAAATGGTGAATGAGTCTGCAGCTGGGTGACATGCAGGTGGGTGTATTGTTTGCAGACACATCTCTTGCACTAGCTGGGGCAGCACTGTCTCCCCTGCCAAAGTTTTACCTGAAATCCTTTTTAGGAAGAAACATTGGTAGTGGAATTCCCTTAAACCCTCAAGCACAGTGGTGCAATTATATCATAAATCAAATTAATTAAATAGTGTTTACATCTATCAGGGCCTCCAAGAGCTCCAACACATTTTGCTCTACCTGCAAGTCAAAAGGGAAGCTAAATGGTAAGGTAAAAGGCCCCCTCACAGCCATTCCTGGTTGGAGCAGGCTGTTGTTGTGGGCATTGCTGCGTGGTTCAACTAGACCTCAAATTTTTGAAGTAACGGAGCTTGTGGCTGTCTCCAACTACTCACCCAGGGTAGGTCTTCCTTATTTTCCAGTCTTCACCACCTGACAGAGGACTGCTCCTCCTCTCTCCCCATGACCTATCTTGATCTCCTCCTAGGGTCAGCTTCAGTGCTGCCTCCACCCTCGCACAGTGGTTTCCCAGCAGGAGAGAGCTGTGTCCTGCTAACCAGGCATCAAGCATCCAAACCCAACCCTCACTGTATTTAATGTGCTTATTTTCCTAATTGCACACCCAGATTCAGTTCTACTGAGCCTGCCCATTTTGGTCATCTGGTACAGCCATCCCAGACAGCTGCACCACCTCTGAGTTGGACAGCAGTGGGCTCTGCTGATGTCCTGCCAAACAGGAGAGTGGGATGTGGAGCCTGCTGCAAACCCACCTCTGCTTCCAAAAGAGAGCATGTGGGGACCTGACCTTCCCAAGGTCCCAAGGTCAACCTTACAGGATACTTCTGAGAAAGGTATATAGATCTCCTGGCAGGTTTCTGGGAGCCAGCAGGTCTATGTTGAAGACCTCATGGCCTCCTCATACCTCCAATCCGCCAAGGAGAGGAAGAGAAGCCCCATGGAGCAAGGAGGGCTGAAACCCAGCCTTTTTGCTGGACTCTGTCATGGGAAGAAGGGTGGGAGAAAGTGGGGTTGTGTGGAAGAAATTCTTTGTGTAAAGCAATCAGGAAAACTAAAGGAAAACCTCCTTTGTGAGACGCTGAAATGAAATGGGGACAGTATTTTGAAAATGCTTTGGGTTGCAGCAGCAGTGCTGACAGCATCAGCAGATCACCTGACTCCATAATTTCATGTTACCAATTACTGCAATTGAATTGATTACATGATCTACATCCATGTGTATTACCTGAGTGTGTATTACCTGGTGTTTTGAACATTTATGCATAAAGATTGCTATAATTCTTTTTAATAGTCATTGCAGTTCATCTATCGCTCATCTATAATCTCTTCAAGATATAATAGGAATAATTACCATGAGGCACAATGGGGAAACAAAGTCTAACACCCTGAGCAAGGCTGAATCACACCAGAGTCCACATTAGTCAAGCCTTGTCTGAGGAATGCCTGAAAAATTCTGAGTGAGTCAAACCTGCTGAAAACCTGGCTGAGATCCCTCCTCTATGAAAACTTTCCAAAGATTTACCCTGCTTTTTGCCATGGAGTTATTTCCTCTGAGGAAAATACTGCAAGGGCAGGAGTTCATTTTGCCAAATAAGTATTATCCACTACTAGGGAACTCTTGGCATTTCCATACCTAAAGCAACAAAATCCATTTAATACCAGGAGTCAGGATTTCTTGGTCCCTTAGTACCCTGCCAGCTCCAGGCTGTGCCAAAGCCACTGTTACCAAGGGGATAATGAGGTAATGTGCCTGGGTGATAAAATTCTGGCTTTCTGGCTTGTTGCCTGAGATATAAGATGGCACGCACCTATGTTCATATGAAAAGTCAGTGTGGGATCTTTTAGGAGGCTTTCCAGCTTAAAAATACTGTATTGGAGGAAAAAAAGAGTCAGGAATTAGACAGATAAAAATATCCTTTAACTGCTTGTAAACTGAAAGGATATTTCAGTTGCAGAATACCGGCCCATGCCTAATCCAAAGTCTGCATTAACTAATGCTTGTTGGATGTTGAATTACAACAGAAAGCCTATGTTAATGCAAGTGAGAGCCACATGAATATCAAACAAATTCATTACGATCAGTGCTATTACAGTGAATACCAAATGAGTTCACAATGATGGAACAATGAAACTGTTACTGATAGATTTTATTTCTGCAACAAATCCTCTGTGTAAGAGTCCACTCCTGTAGTATTAATTCTAAGATAAGACTGCATCTGAATATTAGCATCATCAGATAAATTATACCTTTCAATATTCTGAACTGTCCAGTTCAACCTTTTTTTCTCCACCAGTACATAATTTTTTTTTAAATCTCAATTTGTCCCTAAAGTTTGATGATTATTGTAAAGGGGTAACACTTCATTTTAAGTATCCAGTCATTAGGAATTCATTTAGTATTCATTGCAATAACACTAATACAATAGAATCGAATGAATAAGAAATTCATTTGGTATTCATATAGATGTGATATGTACTTCTGAAAGAGTTCTACTGTAATTCAGCATTAGTTTAGCATTATTTAATGGATACTTTATTTTAAGTGTACTGGTAGAGATGACTTAATTTCTACACTTAGATATTTAGATGTTTTATTTATTTATTTTTTTACTAAAAGGTTTAAGATATATGGCAAATTCATCAGAAAATGATGTGAGCATTTCAAACCTGTGCAAGAGAAATGAAAATGGTTAAAAGAAAATCTGAGCATTGCTTTTTTCCTGATTTGTATTGACATATTTACAGAATATGCTAGTTACAAAGGTTGCAATAATTCTTTGATAATACAATGCGGACCTGCTGTTTGAAAATCCGATTTTGTATCGGAACTTAAAGCATGAAAATATTTTTTATTTTTTATTAGCATCAAAGAGTTCTAATGTATAAATTGCAATTGAAAGAACAAAGGCAAGTCAAGCTTTCCTCCAGATTATGATCTTCAAAGTCAGAAAAGAGCTACATCCGTGTTCTACTGTTCCATACGGTATAAGTAAATCGAAGAAATGCCCCCATCCAGCAAGGGCAAAGCCTTATAGATAACCTCTCCTTCCTCTTTAAGCTTACTCCCTATCATCCATTAGCAATGGTTACCAGCGAACTGCAGCCACGTCACTGAATCTGACAAAGTTATTCCGAACCCAGAGGGATTATGATGATTTGCCTATCATTTCTGGACTTCGGCAAACACACAGATGCATTTATGAAGTACCAACTATCCTTTCAGCTAACTCTTCATTAAAATGTATTTAGATGTCCTTCAAAAAAAAAGAATCATCTTACAGTGAAACTCAAACTGGCTGATTCCCAGGCTTACAGTTACTTTCCTATCAAGAATTAATGCAATATCATGCACACACCATTACTGAAAAATTCTACGCTGTTTTTTGCCAAGTGTTCCTATATAACAGTTTTATCACAAGTCTGACAGCCGCCATAAAAATTCCAGGCATTCTATATCAACAGCCCTCTTTGTACTAAGTTATTAAACATTAAATTTTTATTCGTCATTTGTATTCTGTTATGCAAAATAAGCTCCTTGATAAGATGTGTCTTCTTAATTGGGCCCTTGATGCTTCTTGGATCGGAGTTGTCAGATTAGCTGGAAGAAGAGGCTCTGCATTGAGCCAGCTTGCTACCAGGAGACCAATAGCTTTGTAACAACGATATTAAGTTAGAGGGGCCAAATGGAGGGCAGCACTAGGCTCAGGTGAGACTCTACATCTGTGCATGTCTTATGCTCAGGCACTTTTCTCATAGCATCAGCAGGGCTGATGGAAATAGATTTGTTTGTTGTTTACAGCATGCAGCTGTGGATGCTGCTGCATGGGAGTTGTATAAGATTGAAGCAAATTTGTACTGAGACTAAAATATTGAGCTTTTCTCCAGTCAGCAGTCTCTGGAATCTTATTGTTGAAAACTTTATCTAGTTGTAACCCTCCCCAGGGTGATTTTCATTTGCAGCTGCCCTGCTCTGTCTCTCACCGCCTGTCCCACACTGCCTCTGCATCAGCCAGTGCAGGATTCAACTCCTGGTGCATGAGGTAGTGGCTGGGCCAGGCAGAAGTAATGACAACTAGGTCAAGCGTTTTGCGCACCGGGTTTTCTAGAAAGCTTTTTGATTCCCACAAACCCCTCTGACAGCTGTCATTATGAGACATCATTATTTTCTTCCCTTTTAGCTACAACCTGAAGAAAGGGCTCAACGTTTAGTGTGACGCTTGGTGGCAAAGCATAATAAGAAATCTCCAAGCACACAGAGGACAAAGGAAAACCCTCATGAAAATGCAGGATTTATTATTTTCATAAGGTAGACCAATTCTAACAGAAGTATAGTACATTTCCAGGTTGGTGCTAGAAATGTAATTGATTAATGCTTCTGGTATTTGTTTGACTGAATTCTCCTGTAATTCTGAAAAAATTACTCCCTTATTTTATTAGTTGTATTCTGCATTACAGCCAGACATGGAGATCTCACCAACATCAGGATTTGCCATGCTATGCACAGAATGAGTACAGCCGCTGCCTCATTAGAGCAGCTGGGCCAAGGGAGTGCGAAGGGAGTCACATTTCCAGTTTACAGATGGGAATAAGGATAAACAGTATGGCCAAAGTCACACTCGGAAACTGTGAGGGAGCAACACATTGAACTGAAACTTCTCACATTTCACAAGGTGTCCTAACCATCAGACATTCCTCCTCTTGTAATTGAAGAAGGCTTATTTAGTATTCAGCAAAATACTGCATCTCAGACTGATATCTGACCTGTTGGAGCACATTGCTTTTATTTCCTGAATGTTCTAATTTCTTCTGTAGTTTTCATCTAGGACACTTTGTGGGGTTTTGGGGTTTTTTGTTTTGTTTTGTTGGTTGGTTTTTTTTTCCAGATCCTTGGCACAAAAATAACTTAGAAATATTGGCATGCAGTATTATGTGGATTTAATAACCTATTGCTGTGAGATTCTTTGACATTGGTGTCCAAGAGAAGTTTAGAACTTTTAATATGGACTTTTTTGCAAGAAGTCTTTTAAATGGGTACAAACACTAATGCAATGTGCTGGTGTACATTTTCATTTCAGTACACCTGCTGCAGTTTGGCTTATGGGTGACACCAAGGAATAGAGATCAGTCTCAGCTCTTTTACTAACTTCTTTAGCCACGGTGATCTTTTTTAAGCACTTCATCTCTACAGAGCGTTTGACTGAAGTTTTGATGTCCAGCAGCAGAAACAACTTCTTTAGAAGGCAGGCATAACAGTGAATGCTGTATGTTGACCCTACACGTACTCTGTCTAGTTTTGAATGAAAGCCTTCTGCAAATCTCCCTGTGTTTGCTCACAGGCATCCCCACGCAGGCTGTACGACTGCAAGGCTGTTGTGGATCACTGGGTATTGCAGCCGCAGGACTGAGAATATTAGTCTGCACCTAACATGTCTTGTGCTTTTAGCTGGGACAAGGGTCAAACAGTGGAAGCATGGTGGGGAAAAAAAGCAGCTGTAATGTCCAAAGACATCACAAAGACATGTAGAGACATCCTTTCTTTTTGTTATATGTGTGAAGGCCTGCTTGCTTTTTTTCAGGCTAAGGACAGCTGTTCCTTCAAAGGAGACTGTGCTTGCTTTCTATTCAAAGGCCAGCCATGGCCGACCTGTGTTCAAAGACAAGAGAAAGGCATAGGGATCCTGACAAAGCAATAAAAACACTCAGAGGCAATGGGGAAGATATAGTTGGCTAAGGCACATGTCCCAGCATCAGCATTTCACACAACTCAAGGGTAAAGGAGGAGCTGGTGTTGGCAGTGCCCTCTCTATCTCTACAGCCAGCTGCTAAGGAAGGAAAGAAGAAGTGCATTTCCAGCATTGCTCCATTGATACTTGGTGTAAACCTCTTACGTTTTCAGCGCATTCTCACTGAAGCAGGGTAGAGGAGCTTGCTCACTCAGTGCCCCTTTTCCTGGGACCCAGCAGATGTCCTCAGCAGGCAGTGCACTGCCCAGCACAGCTCTAGCAGCCCTATTGGTGCTGGCAGCTCTGTGTTTCCTAGTCCTGATCTCCATGCCTCCCAGAAACAGAAATTTAAAGGAATCTGTGCCTTATTTCCAGATTTCCAACATTGTTCTTCACCTTATTGTGTTTAGAAGCTGAACCTGTAGACACCTCAGGCATTCACAGGCAAGCACACATCATGTGTGGTTGTTATCTGCCTGCTTGTCCCTTTCTTCCTTCTCAGACTCAGGGTGAAGGACACTTGGCTCAGGGACTGATGGCTACCTAGATGATGGGCACCAGTGGCAGGAGAGCATCACGGTGGGGAAGTAACATGCCAAAGGTCATGCTCCAGTATGTCTGTGGCAGAGTTAGCCCTGAGCCATCAGTCACAGGACCATCTCAGCTGTCTGAGACTGCATGTTTTCTGCAGCCTTCCCTCAGAGCATGTTGTTTTAGCTGCCATATAGCTTAGAAATGTAAGACTCCTTTCTTGACTTGGAAAATTCTTCCTCACAGCACTTGAGACGGTTTTTGAGCCTTGTTTATAGAAAATTATGAAGATTTCTAAAGGAGGAAGGGGAGAGAGTCTAAATTCTGGGGGGAGCCTGCTCTTATCTACAGAATTAAAAACCACAATCCTGACTGGCTAAATAGATACTTTACATCTGCAATAATTCTTTCAAGAGATACCAGCTAACCCATGTGATTTCAGGAACCATGGCTCTAGCATCTGGCTGTGTTTTGACGTTTCTAAGATGTAAAGGTATTGTGTGGAATTGCAATGTTTTTGCTCAAACGTCAGTGATAATATTCCTGGCATGCTCAAGCAGTGGATATTCCTGTGCCTAGATACCTCATTATCTGCAGATGCCATAATGAGAATATGAACACTGTCAATCACTTTGAGACACTTGTAAAAGCGATAACATAGGAAATCTTTCCTTGATTTTCTCTTACTGCTGTGTGCTAGTTGACTGGGAATATCATTGGGATGTGAGGAACTGGGACTTTGTTTGGCCTGTTCTTTACAAACTTGAATCTGTCAAGTCTCGAGCCACACTCCTTAAATACCTCTAATTCATCTTCCCTTCAGAGGGGGCTAATGACACACAGGGAACTCTCCTGGAGTCTCTCAGACAACTGTTAGCTGTAAGACAGATTGTGGGGGACATGCAATGGCTTATCCCAGATATGACACCACTGATGCTGGATCATTCTCAGTTATACCATTAAGGTTTATGGTCTCTCCCTCTCTATTTACTTCAAAACTACATAGACAGCTTAGATTCAAAGCAGAAAAATCATACTTTACAACCCAAAAAGCATTAGAAAATCCTGAAGTGAACAGGCTATCCCTGGAAACCACCTTTTCATCCAGAAGGGCTTTCCCAAGTTACATGTGTGAAGGTTTTTAATAAGTGTTATGAAATCCCTGCAGATGTAGAAACAAAACATCTGCAATAGTTGACAGCTTCACAGATTTTTAAGTTATTTCTGAAAGGCATATTCTGTAAGTAAACATCTTACGGTTCCTAATTATCAAAAGGGGAAATAGTTTGACTAGTCTCTCCTCATTTTTTTCTCATTTCAGTTTGACATCGTGGGATATTGGGTAGATAATATTAATCTTCCTTGACTTTGATGTCTGAAAGTTAGACAATTAAGTCTGAGCTAGTTACCCTTTAAAGTCAGTGGAGTGAAACAGGGTGGTTTGTGCTAAGACAGAGTTTTAGCATTGGTCAAGTGAATTGGATTTGTACTCTCCACTGATTATTTAAAAAGATGGAGCTTAGTAACTAGTACAGGCTAGGTACCTGACTTTACATATTTAGTGCTCGGTGAGATTGATCCCACCCTTCACTGGCCAAAATATTGCACCATGCACTTGTATCTCCTACACATCTGACAAAGAGCCCCCAGAAACCGAGGTGGCTCTCCAGGCTTGCTGGTGCTGCCAAGGTTATGCCACCAGCATGGGGGCTGACCTCACCCATCCATGCTGCAAGCCAGTGCAGCGAAACCTCCTTTTGCCTCAGCAGTGCACGAGTGCCCCTGTTAATTTACTGTGTGTTGGTGGTGTAATGATAACTGTGTTAATCTGGGTAAAAATATAAATAAGGGAAGCATCTCTGTTTCCCCGAGGAAAGATCTCTGCATCCTTGACAAAAGTCACCAAATGGGACCTGAATCTTTGAGTCTGTTCTGCTCGTGCAGAAGGAGGTGAGGGCCAAAGAGTTTTATGGAGAGTGCACTTCCGCGTGACCATTTCTGGAGGCTGCTAATATATTCCTCACCTCTCTTTTAATTAATAAATTAATGAATTCAGTGCTGATTTTGCATTGCCCTTTTGAGTGTTGGAAGGCATGATGAACAGTAATCATTAATGTGTTGGTGAAAGGCTTAAAATGGCTTAGGATAAGGACTCTTCACAGATGCCAAGCAAGGTGCCTTAGGTGGCCACAGACAGGGAGGTGACACCGCTGGATCGCACAGCTGTGGAGCTCCATCTCTGTACAGGTACCTGGCCTGGTGCGCAGCTTCTGGTGTATCAGGATTACCACTGCACCCCTCCTAGACATACCACACTTGAACACACCTCTTTTCCACAAACTGGTTGGACTTTCATTCTTGACCTACTTGAACCTCATTGTATTTTACACCACTATTGCCGCACATTTTTTTGAGCACAGCTCCTCCCATCTTATCCTTGCATTTAACATAAACATAATGTGAGCATAAAGGTGAACTTGATTTTATCATTTCATCAGGGCTCCACACTGAAATTCAAACACAGTGTGTGTTTTCACTGAACTCATTTTACCTGTATAATCTCACATTATGATGGTATTGCCTTCCAGAGGGTCACTGCAGACTTGCACTGAGATCATTTTGTCATTGCAAGCTTGTGTGATAATAGGATTACCATAGGCATGTTTTGAAATTGTTGTAATATTGCAGCGAGGACATTAAGTCCCCGTTCAAGAGTTTGCATTGCTAAGAGTAGCACAAACCAAGCTAGAAAACCTGAGAAATGTAAATGTATTACAAAAAGGAAGACACTTGATGTATCCTGCTCATGAGAGAGAGCCATTTGTGCTTCTAGAAGTTTTGCAACAGGCATGAATGTGCATCAGGAAAGCTTGAAAGAAATTAAATATTTATTGCAGGTCAGATTTACATATATACATGAAAGTACATACACAAAAATGCAAATCGGGTTACTAGTAATGCCTATAGAGGCAAATGCTTATGTCAATACCTAATTAAACAGCTGCATATGGTACTGTGTTTTATCAGAGTGGTAATGGTGTCTGTTTGCTAGGGCTGCCCAATTCTGTCAGCTTTTTTATTCTTAAGTAAAAATGTCCTGTTACTGGTGTTACCACTACAACAGTGAGCATCCTGGTATATATACAGACATATGTGATTTCTTGTTTGAAATGCTGATAACTATTATATGCAGAATAGATCAAATATAAAGTGAACAAGCCCGTAAAATTAGTGTTGTGGAAATAAAGAATTATTGCATTGTACTCAAATTTTAAAGAAGTAGTGGGATCTATTCTATTTCTGCTTATCATTTTTGATGTTGTTTGTGTTCTTAAGGCCTATTTAATTAAAGAAAAGCTTGCGGCTCCTTTTGGGAAAATACAATAACTCCACCCAGAGAAGTGTATTGTATTCTAGTCTAATTCTTTCAGCTCCTTGCTTTTTTTTTTGTTTGTTTCCTTTTGATTGCAGGCCATATTTGCAATGTGATGTAGTTCACCAGTATTATTTAAAATATGGCTATTAAGCTTACCTACAGTTCTGAAAGCTGAGTAGACCTCAGATCATCCTGACTGCCCATCCAAACCTTAGTCAGTGACAGATTAGCTTAGCAAAGGGCCTTGCCTGCCCATCCCAGCTGGCTTCTATACTAATTTCAAAAATATGTTCTCATAAAAAGCTCCTCAGCTGGTAGCTGATTTGGAAGGGAAATAGAGAAACTTTTGGCAATTTAATTTCTCAATGAAAGCTTTGGAAAATTTTTTTTCATTATTAAATCCTGCTCATCTTCAGCATTATTTTCTGAGTATATCTTTAATGAACTTCTAGCTTTTACCACTGATTCTACCAACTCAAGGGAATTTTCAGCTGGCCCTGGGGAGACTCCAGTTTACACATGGCTGGTTAAAGCGGGTCACTGCAGCATGGGATGCATCCGGAATGTCCATGTATGTGGATGATGAGTGAGTGACTGAAATTGTAGGACAAGGTCTTGAAGTGGCAGGTATTTTCAAACCAATGCTGCAAGGGCTGCAGTCATTGAATCACAGAATAATTTAGGTTGGATGGGAACTTTGGATGTCATCTACTCCAATCCCTTGCTCAAAGCTGGGTTAAACTTGTAAAATATCTTCAGCGTTTTATTATCTGATTTAATCTCCAAACTATCTCACCTTTTATTCAAGGATTTAAATGCACATTTGAAAATGAAGTTATATGCTCATTTTGCAAAAGGGCAAGTTGAGGTAACTCACTGCAAAGCTATTGGCCGAGTTAGAGCCACAGCTTTCCCATCCTTCTCCTAGCTTTGTGCTTTCCCTGGTGGGCACCCTGCCTGTCTACAGTACCATTGGTTATTATTTACATGGTGGCACAAGATCCTTGTACTAAAATGCCCATCGAAGTATCAAAGTGGTCATCACTGTGGGCTAATTTTTTTCTCTTGGTATCATTCAGAGTTATATACATGTGTTTCCCACGGGCAGGATATGACCCATGCTGCACAAGTTAGAAGAAGAGGTTTGTTATTAAAGCAACATGGTTTTAAATTGCTTTGGTAGTTGCTAAGCACATCTGTGATTACGCCAATGTAGGTTTACCTAAAAATATAAAGCCTCAAGTGAAATGTTAGAGAAGCAAGGGAAAAAAATGCTTTCACGTGTAAATGACATATGCAGGACAACCAAAATATAAAACCTGCATGTGGTTATATTCTGGGCTCCCTTTTATTTTGCAGCTCTGTGTATACTGGATTGAGGTCTATGGTTGCTGACCACTGCTTCGATTATCTCACTGTAGCACATAATGCTTCGTACCCAGAGAACGTATTCTAGCGAGCTCCTAAATTGTATTTGGACAAAGAATAATTGAACACTGGACAGAATAACAAATGCTATGGTCAAGTTTGCTTCATGGGTTTATCGTGTTGTATTAACATGATAGAAATATGAATACTTAAATCTTATCTCAGGTATAGTTTATAACTGCATTAATCATTTACTCTATTATATATTTTTCATGTCACTAAGATTGTGAGGAAAAGATTCAATTTTCCCAGTGCAGTCAGTTGAATGTGGTTTAGATAAGTTAGAGGCATTGCATTAAACTGTTCCAACATGGCTTTCTCTTATAGATCCTATAAAAGGATGGTGAACATATATCAAACAGTAATAACTGGTATATTTTACTTTTTTTTTAAAGTCACATAGCAGTGCATTTTCCATTTTCATTAAAATCAGATAAATGAAGTTACTAAGTTTGCCACTTGCAGGTAAATGTATTCAAATTGACACAGGCATTTTTACCTACTATATTTGCTTAAAATTGTTAAGGGGAACTGCTCTCCTATCAATTAAAGTAGCAGTTTGATAGACACTGAAATTATCCAGAGATATCATACAGAGCGACAACAACTACCCCCCAATACACCCAACAGTGTTTCACTGGTGATGTGGAATATGAACCTTCCAAAAAAGCAAATGACTCACCGGCATGCATCTCTGAGATTTCAGCACACCACAAAGCACTCCCATTTTGCTCCACATAAAAAAGGAATATGTAGCAGCATATGCATTATGCACTGCTAACTGCCTTTTTTAGATCATTATATGAACATTGCACATTCATTGCGCATGAATTATATGTAGATTCTAATTTGCAAGAGAGATACGGATTCATTTCCTTGAAATCGAGAAGTGGCCAAAGGAAAAACAGCAGAAGAAAGGGTGAGGGGTGCCAGGGAGGCTGCACCAACTGCTGCAGGCTGAGTGGGGCTGCCGACCCCAGTATGAACAGCCATAAATGGGCTGGGTAGCTGTATTTACCTGTTTGTAGGAGTGCACCAGCAGTCTGAAGGAGTTTGAGACATACAGATGAATATTGGATGGTTAAGTCCCTTTGTGGTGTCTTTTATTGCTGATCTATGGCTGCTGGGGCTCACTGCATGAGCAGCTGCCTTTGCTTCATGGGGAAAAGTGCAGGGATCACATCTGGCTGTGCTTGGGGCTGGGTGGGGTACAGATACCAGTTACACTGGTATAGCTGTCATGCTGTGCCATCATTCATTACTATTGCTTTCCAAAGGAAAGCCGATTGAAACACAGGATCCCTATGCCATGGACATTCTTTTGCTACAAACTTTCACACAATCGTTTGTATCTACCTGTTGCACTTCAACATCATGCTCCATTGGCTTTATGACTATAAAAATAAATAGGATATTTTGAATATGTTGTACAATAATAACTTATATTCTGGTCAGATTTCCTCTAATTGAGATCAGCTGAAATAATCTTAATGAAGTTGTACAATATGGAAGATTCCTTGCCATGGAAGATTTATAGGCCTAGACTGTAAGTGGTGAGTGAAGTGTTTCCCAGCACCCAGTTAGTAGATCCTATGTCACTACTGGATTTTTAGAGGGTTTTTCTTAAACTGCTTTGAATCAGAGTGTCACAAAATGCTAAATCAATTACATAAGTGTCCTTGCATCTACCCCATAAGGATACCTGCCATGATATTTTATATGGTCCTTTTAGACTTCTTGCATACTTCCATGAAGTGAAGTAAAGGTCATAACACAGTGCAACTTATTTCTTAAAGTTTAGAAAAAAATCAAAACAGCAGGCCATAGAATAGAAAGGTGAGATTCAAAGACACAAATCACTTCACAGTCACAAAAATTGCCAAAAAATAGCAGCTTGCAGCTGTGCACAGCAGGGACAGAAAACATTAAACACATGTTAAATAACAAATAGGAGACTTAAATATAGCTAAAAGTGGACCTTATTCTGAATAAATCATGTGAACTGCATCTTAATGGTTCTAAAGAATGTAATGGATCATGTGAAATACGCTAAATTTATATTGTTAAAATATCAATAGTTAACCCCCTCCTTTTGAAAACGGGGTCTATTGAGTCCATGAGTAAATATTTTGTCTTTCATTTTCTGACTGTATGTACAGCTGGATTTGTGAAATTTCATTTCAGTTAAGGGCAAAGCAGGACTTGCATTCAAAGCAGTTTGGGTTTTGGGTATGAAACTATTTAACATTCTCTTTACAGAGGCTGGACTTTTAATGAAATTGTCCTTTTTCCTTTTCTTCTGTTACAAATGCAAAGAATGTGGATTATCCCATTTTTTTCATATACTCCCAGTAAAGGGCTTGAATTGGTCTATCCAGCATCCTGCATTCATTTGCAGTGCCTGTGAAAGGGCAGCCATTGCTCACTGGACACGGCGAGTCTCATCCCATCCTTTGCACCGCCTGGGAACGAGTGAGCGAGACTGAGAGGGAGAGGGAAAAAAGGATCTCTTCTTTTTATGAGAAGCATGAAAAATAAATCACCAGTTTCAGTATTCAGATCAATCCTGCTGGCAACTATCTTTCCCTTGAAATGTTTGTTGCCTGTATCTTTCTGCCTTCTGAATATTTTTCAAGCCTTTTTGCTTGCCTTCTGCACCGAGGGTCACGTTTTAGTTTCCCTGTATATATCTTTTTTTGAGATTAATGTACCTTAATGACATCATTGTGTGCGATGATGGGAAGGTCCCCAAGTTTGCTTTTCTTCCCATCTCAGTTGCACTTCTGAACAAATCAGCTCTCGGGCTTTGATGTTTTTTCCTTTAGGGCTATCCTTCTTATAGGCAATATAGCTTACCTATACATTTAGTGAGTCTGCAGTCTCTCATTAGATGCATTTTTGTCATCAATAATAAGTTCCCAAGGAGACCAATGTGAGGGGTAACGGATACAGTGTGGAATGGAGCCATTGTTTGATAATGCAATATCTCTCATAACAATGTAAATAAGAGGCTGCATACATTTCAGGGCTCCTTTGTGTTCCACGTTATTAGATGGTGCTCTATTTTCAATCTGAATATTCATAATATGCTCCTAGAGTGCAACATCGAAGTAAGTGGCTTTGAGGAAAAATTATTTTTTTTTAAGTGGAAGGAAAAAAACCCAGAAATGAGGAGTGTTCTAATGAGGAACAGTTGAGTACTGTGATTTAACATACTTCTGAGGTTTCTATCAGCCCGGAGCCGTTCTTTCTTGGCTTGTACACAGTGCATTTACATGGAGCTCTGTTTGGATGAGTGCCTTCCAAAGTACTAAATGCTCTAATGTACTGAGAAGTGATAAATACGGAAAATGCACACACGCATTCATACATGCACTCATGCACGTACACACACACACGTGTGCACCAAAGTGCAGCTACATATGTCCATGCATATACACCCACTCCCCCCTTCAGTCACACTCCTCCTCCCACCTACAGATGTTTTCATCTCCTCTATGGATAGATGGGTGAAATTTCGAAGGCAAAAAGAATAACATTATACATAGTTTATGTATTTATTACCTGCCATTGCATTATACGGAAGTACAGTTTAAAGGGATGTGCTCCCATCCCTTCAGTGTGGAACCACAGAATAAAAGTAGAGAAAGGGGAAGAAAAACAAGGGGGGGGGAAAAACCCCACAGAATAAAACCTGTGTGAGTGTTGTCACTTCCTCCCTGACCTGCGTGGCCCTGCTAGCCTGAAAATGGGGCAAGGTAGGGTTTGGGTTTAACCAGCACGAGAAGCTCTGTTGCTGGATGTGGGGCACGGTAAATGCAGACAATGAGCTCTGGGAAGCATGGCACTATTTACCGAAGGGCTCTTTGCAGTGACCTATGAGCTAACAACAGTGATGGGAGCAGAAACGGTAATTGTGATTTTTATAGCCCAGTCTTTGCTAATTTCTTTCAGTCCATTCTTAGAAAAACTTAGACCACAAAAAAAAGAAATAAAATTGTGAAAACAAAGCTGAATAGGTTAATGAAATTACAATAGAGAAGTGTCCTTAATGGGGATACAATTGCTGCCTGAAATATTTATTACTTACATTTATTTAGATCCTTCATGAAAAAATGTGTCTGTTTTCCTATACTTTGATTTTTGCTCTGAAGTTTCAAGGAGTTTTTGTGCTTTTTCATCTAATATTCCTCCTCTAACTCTCCCAACGTGATTCATTTCTTTAAGATCTTGTTTTATTTTTAAGTCATCAATTACTCAAACTTTGTTGGCCTATCTATTCTCTGCCATCTGGACCCCATACCTTATTTTAAAGCATGTTCAAATAATGACAACCTTCTTTTCTCAATTAATTTATGGGCTGTGGGGACCATTTTTCATTTGTTATCATGCACTTCCATTTGATCTCTCATATCTTTCTTCTGCATCTGCAACCATAGTGTATAAATCTTCCTCTCAAGCATTGTCATGGTGCCCAAGATATATAGGTGTAACTCCCTATTAGTTCCACAAAACTGACCTTAATTTCTAAAAATGGTATCAGATGCGAATAAAGTTTGGTAAGATGATTTGTTTTGATTTACTTTGTACCACTTATCTTGGAGTTTTCTTCCTACTTTTCTTTTATCTAATTTAGACACTATAGTCTTGCAAGCCCAGTTGCATGTTTATCCATTACCTCCCTGCCAATGCTGCTCCTTAGAGAGATGGTGCTGTAAGATTTTGGATGCTAAGAATAATAAAATGGCATTTTTCAGTAACCTGTAATAAGTATGCAATTTCTTTTTGCATTTAAAAATGGTAATTTTGTCTCCAATAAAATACGTGGATTTCGTAGGTCTGATTGAGGTGACATTAGTCTGGTAAAATGAACAGAAACAGACAAATCCAAATAGCTTTCATTTTATTCTGCTGTGTTGACAAATGATAAGACTTAAAAATCCAATTCTCCCACCAAGCACTTACAAGAAGCCGGTTTGGACTGCTGAAGGGCTGTGGCTCACAAAACAAAAACCTCTCATTTTTTCGTTATTGAGGGGGTAGGGGGGAGAGTGAGAGATGGCGTGTGTGTGTGTGTGTGTGTGCGCGCGCGCTTGTACGTGTGTTTTGTTTTACATAAACAGACTTCAGCCCAAACTAAGGATTGCTAATTAAGCAAAAACCATGACCAGATGTTTATTAACACCTCTCAGGTTCATGGGATTTGGAGACTGTGCAGTTTTCATGGACTAATTTGAGAAGGGAAACACCTTTATTGGAATAATGGCCAATTATAATTGCCTACTTTGCCTATTTTTCTTTTATCTGGTGTACAGGGGAAGAAAAAAAAAAGCCCAACCTATCATCCTTGTGCTGTTTATATTAATTCTGCACATTATTGGGTACATACTATTAATAATACATACATAATAACATACAGATGAAAAATTCCTCAGCCGTTTACTTTACAACAACTTTTTTCGTCTGTGTTGTTATTAGTTTATCACATGCCAACATTGTTAACCTATTTATATGTAGCCTGCCACTAGGTCTGCCTCTGCCAAAGCAACGATGCGTCACTTTGATGCCAAAAAGCACTGAAACAGGAAGAGTTGCTGTTGGGTCCCAGCATGGTGACTTCATCACAGGCTTCAGCTTCAAACTGTGGAGTAATAAAACTGAATAGCACAATATAAAACTCCATGTTTCATAAGACAAATATTGCTTTACGCATTCATGTCCCTTGTACTATGTTAACTGTAGGAAGAAATGGAATACAGTTTTAGTGACCCCCTGGGACCTATAAAGGCTATTTCTGAGTCTGAATCTTGCTGTTTAATTTAATCATTTATTATATTAATATTCAAATGGGCTGCATCTTATTAGCTACTGCAAAGATGTTAGTATGTCTGAAATAAATACCTAATTATGCTTTTGAAGAGAGAGGTTCTAAAGACTTTTGTACATTTGTGCTAATAGAACAGTTCATTTGCAGATTTTTTCTGCAGAAATCAGCAGTCTGAGCGTTTTGGTTTTTTCCCCTCCTTACTTTGAATAAAATAAGAACACAGATCAAATATACCATTGTGATGCTTAAATAGCACATTCAAGTTCTCCCCTTTGTACTGCGAGACTTCATTCTCCAAGCGAGTGAGTTATACAGTAGCAAACTGACCAGTGCCCTCAGCTTCTAGCTCAATAACACATTAATAAAAATAACTGCTTTAACCAAATGACCATGAAATTAAGTATGTTCTTATTCAAATTAAACAAATGGATATGCTTTTGAAAAACATTTTTGAGCCTGACATGGTCATGTTTAAAATACATTGACATTTTATTGTTTTAAAAGCCCATTATTATTTTTTTCCCTTGGGTGCAAACCAGAAAAGATGAGGACTTCGAATTTCACATCTTCAAACAATGGACAGCAGCTTCTTACAAGAAGTCATATTGTGATTCTGCATCAAATGGGTAGCAGGATACACGGACACAGAGGAAAAATGGGCAGTGGATTTCTAGGGCCACCTCATTCGCAGGATCTTCAGGAAAAACCTTTTACTAAAGCTGCATAAGGATGACTTGAACTGCAAATACTACGTACGTAAATGATACTGACACATTTTAAAGTATATATGCACAGTGCTTTTAGAGCAGTGCAGGAAATTAGTAATAAATGCAAAAGTTACAGTCTACAAACCCAAGAATTACCAGTTACTATCTTTCAAAAGATGATAGCCACAACCAAACTTGGAATAATCTTTTTTTTAAGTCTCTAAATCCAAGGTTCCTACGAGTACAAAATTATTCCTTTCATAACTGCTGAATAAATGATGGTGTTAATACAAGGCTAAAGGACAGAGGCTGCTGAAAGCCGAAGCCCTCATTTTATCCACAAGCAGCCAAGTTAGCGAGCTGCAGGATGAAGTCCTCTGAGCTGACCTGCAGATGGGCTTACCCTCACCCAGCTGTAGTGGTGTGAGACCCCCTCCAGAATATCCCCTGCAAGTGAGGACGATGGTTACCACAGTTATTACTGCTGGGCAACTACTGCCCTTCTTGAACCTGAGGAGATGAGATGATCAGCTCCCTTTACTCAAGCAAGTTTTATCTAACTTCTTTACATCCCACTACTGCTCATGGGCGCGATGTCTGCAAAGGCTGGGACTAGACCCCACTCTACAGGACATTCCTTAATTCTCCCAGGGCTTTTCGGGCTGCACCTCATCCAATTGTCCCCCATAGAGTCTTCACTGTATCCAAGTCAGCCTTGAAGAGCTGTGAGCTTTCCTATGGAGAACTTGAGTCAGTGACACCCCACTGGTGCAGGAGAACTTGATGGCAATTATTCAGTTACCTGAAACCATTGGCAGGATTGTGAGGAGGATCAGTGTATATTATGGCATGCAATGCATAATATTTTATAACCACTATTATCTTAGTGATCCACTGAAATTATTAACGATGGTCACCTGAACTACCCTGTATATAAAACAATAACCTTGGTAGTTTTCTAATTAACGGCAATAATGGTTCTCTCAATAAGCAGTTGATGCAATTCTCTGCTGGAAATTATTTAAAGATATACTTTGTTACCCAGTTTTGCCTTCTTTTTTCCTGAAGAGTATGTAAAGATTAGATTTTCAACATTGGTTTAACGAGTAGAAGCAAAGCTAGGGCATCAATAGTTAACCTTATATTACCCTCTGCTGAACAGACACAGTATCAATGTAGGGGTTTAACTACCACACCACTAAAAACACATATTCCTGCAGTTTTAGACTAGCCGTAAGAATGCTGTGTATATGTTTTCCTCATTATTTGGATGTGCTGTTTGAATGTTGTGATCAGTGATTCAGAGCACATGATTCATCAGGAAGACATTTGCTAGGCAGACATGTGAGGAGCTGTCTGCCTCTTCAATCTCACTGACAGGGCAAAAATGCTGATTTATAGTAAATCATTAAAATCTGCTTATTATTGCACTGCTTGTTCCTCTTCTCCACTTCAAGCCAGCATCTTGATCTGCATCATGTCTCTTACAATTTTATACTACAGCAAGCAGTTATTTAAACAAGAGAGAAATGATCCTTAGTCTTTATTAGTGCATATGAAAGGATATTTTGTTTAAAGAAGACTAATTAAGAAAGCAGACTCTATTTTCTTGCTCAGTTTAGAGAAAAATAAAGATTTAAAACATGCAAGTGCAAAGAATTATTACAAGAAAACAATATTTTAAAATCATTATTGAATAGCTTGTTGGTTTTTTTTAAAAAAACATAATAATAAAGAAGCAGCTCAAACACCACCAAAAAT
Organism: Mesitornis unicolor; assembly: GCF_000695765.1. Classification (NCBI taxonomy): domain Eukaryota; kingdom Metazoa; phylum Chordata; class Aves; order Mesitornithiformes; family Mesitornithidae; genus Mesitornis; species Mesitornis unicolor. Next base: position 173,182 of record NW_010185287.1, on the reverse strand, counting down.
ATTTGGAAGGAAAGAGAGGTTGGGTGGTTATTCAGCTAGTGGTAGGACCCAGGGAAGACACAGCTAAATATAATGTGATTATTGGTGGAAAGGGAAAAAACCCTCAAAACTAGAACTAGGTGCCAGTTGGGTACCATGACAATGGGAACAATAAAATAATTTTCAAGAAGGGAGGGAAAAAAGTTTTGTATACTCTGAAAGAGATGGTTTTGTGAAATAATACAATATGTAAATATGGTGTCTGATAGAAAAGCAAAGAAACAATACAAAGAGGTCCATATTGTGTATGTGTTACTTACAGTAAAAATTTTAATTTGATGCCTGGGGACAGAAATCCTTGCCACTGAATTACAAAGAAGTGAATAAACTGACTCAAAATTAATCCATACAGATCTGTCCCCTTAATAATACTAATTCCAGAGAACAAAGCAGTGCATAATGCATTTTAAATTAACTTGGAAAATGCATAATTTATATTTGTTTTATTTCTTAATATTTGAACACAGGTACGTTTTAGAATGCTAAGGACAAGAAAGGAGAGGACAGATTTTGTCCATATATGCTCAATTTAAAAAAAATAAAACCAGACAATATTTTTCAAGCTCTCTTAGAAAAGGACTTCAGCTGTGAAATATTACGGAGAAAGGATAAACACAGTTAGGAGATAGAAAATGATTTTTAACATGCTGTGAAATGAATATGTTTGGTTAAAATATAAAAAGGGTCCTAATTCCTAATAAAACATTCTGAAATAGATAATTACATATTAGTTTGGATCAAAAATAATGTCCTTACTCATGAGAAGCAATTGAGAGATACACGGCGGGGTGCCCTGTCGGGCATGGCAGGCAGAGAGACTACAGGATGCAAGAGGGGCAGGGGTACGGCACTGCAGCGCAATGCTCTGCTCTGTGAAAAATACACAGTGCGTACGGGAAACGACAGGGATCGAGCCTGCTGCTTTGTGAATGCTCTTTACCTACACATGTAGCACTGTCACCTGCCTTTTATATACATTGTATTATTTACTGTATGGGTGTGCAAGTAGAATACCAGACATCCTATGTCTGATCTAGAAAAGCCATGTCTGTAATTCAGAGATGCATTGATGCTTCCTCCGCTGTGTTCGCTTCAGCCCCTCCAGCCCAAAGTGCGAACCTTCAGTTATCTGGGTACCACGATG
>NW_010185287.1:171610-171968 GCF_000695765.1 Mesitornis unicolor | reverse complement strand
AGGAAATAATTTCATATACTGGTATAGCAGTCTCCTGCCAGGCTGCACCTTTTGGACAAACTTACAGGTGTCCATGTCTGTGCTGCTGGATTTGAAAGTTTGTTGTTCAGTTTGAAGGAAAAAAGAAAGGAAGGAAAACAAAAGGATCTCTGCTACAGTGCAAGCAGAGGTACAGATGGTAATGGAGTACAAGGAGAGAGCAGCTGGATTTAAAGGTTCTTAGTCTGGAAAATTAGTCCTCACTGTTTTCCTCTCTCCTTTTCCAGAGTAACTTTGGATCTAACAAATTGGGAGGGTGTTTGGAGAGGGCCAAAAGGCAATTGGATGTGTGTGTGCCTTCTGCATAGCCATATATGCA
>NW_010185287.1:163338-171579 GCF_000695765.1 Mesitornis unicolor | reverse complement strand
CCTACACGGGGAGCAGATGTGGGCTACCAGCCTGGGAGGTCCTCGAAGAGAAAGATAAGCTTTTATAAAGCAAAAACATTTGGCAAGCATTTCCACTTCTGTATCAAAGCTATGCTGCTGAGTGAGGATGGAAAGCAGAGTGAGCACTGAAAAATTAGACCTGGTTGACTATATTTAACTGGGGGTATGTTGGCTCCTTCAGCATTTAAAAGAGGTGGTACATGTGCAACTAGTAATCAATAATGATTTAGAATAATTCCTCTGGTGTAGATTTCAGTTATTAGTACCACCAATAGTTAACTCTGTTTGAGTAGTTATCATAGAGTAGAGAGCGTATTTTATGGAGATTTTTCTAAATAATCTTCATGATTTTCAAAATACGTGAAATTTGCCTGAGATCAGACTTGCTTACAACACAGAAATTTAGCCCCCAGTTGCTAAGTTATAAATCTTTCTGCCAGATTGGGTAGAACGTCACATTACCTTGAACTAAATTTGTAAAGAATCACCATTGTCCTCACAGAGGACACAGGAGAAAAATGTAGAGCTTGTCCCAAACCAAGGGTTTAAATAGGCTGTTCACATGAAGCTAAAAAGTGAGAAGATAAAAACCAGCCAACACAAATTTATCCAAACTGATTACTTTCATAGTGACAATTTGTTAAATAATGACTTTACTAGAAAACTAAACTGATTACATTTTGCACACTTTTAGTATTTTAACTACCTGGAAAAAAATATCAGCTTATGTTTATAGGAAAACATTCCTAGTTAATTCCTTCCTTGGTGCTATGGTTGCGAGTTATTTTCAATAACTCAATTTACAGGCTAGCCTTATCGTGGGCTAATGCAAATGAATGCTTTGAGTCATAAGTGTTTCCCTTGGAAACAGTAATTTCAAGTTAATGTCTCTTGATGTGAAATGGAGTGCAGTGTCACAAGCTCTCTCTCACCAACCTACAAATTAACTTCTATTCCCTCTGTACAAGCAATATGGATGGTGTCCTGCTTTGCTTTCCGTAAGAAGTTATATACATATACATGCACATATGTGTCTGTGTGGATGTGTGTGTCAGGCCACTGTTTAAAGACCTAATTATCCTTCATTTTCACTGGTGCAACCAAAACTGTATGAAAGGCCGTATGCAGCCATTAGAAATAAAAGAAAAAAAACGAAGTACTAGGAATTACAGCAGCAGACTAATACAACAATGATTCATTAAAGACAATTGTTGATCCCCAAACTAGGCCTGCTTGGGCAGGCTGTTTTGGTATGTGGAATACGTATAGGTAAGAAAGATTTTGCAACTAGCAACTATGAAAAGAAAACAACAGAATTAAAGTAAGAAAGAAAACAAAGAAAGGAAGAAAATAGTGAGCAGAGGGGAAAAACTATGTTTCTTCATTGTATTAATGACCTTTTTCGTGACACATTTTAAACGAATAAACAGTTGAAAAATTCTCCAATCCAACATGGCTATGTCACCTGCATATATATTTGGTTTTGAATGTCCAGGCCAATTTTTTTAGCACAACCTGTGGAACTCCAGCCTTACGGTACTGCACAGAGAGAAATCACAGCATTTCTCTCCATCCTTCCAGCCCTCTGCATGTATTGGAGCATGGGCTTTTTATTCTCATAGCTGAGCGAGAGCAAGACCAAAGTCTGAACTTCTAATGGTGAATTCAGTTACCACAGAGTCAAAGCAGATGAATTCTCCTGGCTGCGCCTTCCCATAGAGCTCTCATATTATTGAAAGCACCTCTGGTTTGGACTGTTAATTGTTTCTTCTACGTGCAAAAAAATCCCTTTTTTGATTTGCCTTTTTATTTGTCCTAAAGTCAAACCTGTGATTTTATTTGCACCTTCCTTCTGGAAAAATAAATATAAAACCCCAATAAACCAAATAACCATCCCTTCTCCACTTTTCCTTTGCATAACTAAGTTGTACAAAACAAGCTTTGTAAGCAGAGAAATTACAAAAATCCCATCTTTCAATATAGAACATTTTCTCTATTTGCGGAGTCCTGAACTTCTCTTGGATGTACCCAGCTCCCTGTCCCCTCACAGACAGTATTTATGGGCTGTTAGTCTTCGACCTCCACAAAATCCCACAGCCTTCAGCAGTCTCTGAGGTGACACCAGTAACGCTACTCACTTACTTTCTCCCAGCAAATGGAACCGGTCTCCAGACTCCTAAGGAATAAAAACAAGTTTTAAAAAAGGTGGTAAATAGCAGTTGACATAGGCTGACCACTAGGACAGCCCCAACTGTCTTAAATCTTAGAGCCTAAGCGCTAAGCAAATCTTGGGACACCTATGGGAAATTATGGGGTGTTGTCTCGCAGCACCAAACCCTGCACAAGCTGCAGGTCTCTAACTCACAGAGGAAGGAACTGGCCTCTTCTGAAAATTCATGGGTGAGATGTGTTCAATGAGAGGGAAAAAAAAACAACCCAAAATTATATGCAGCTCTTGCTCCTGAGAGGAGTAGCTATGCATCCTTTGGAAATATCTTCCCTCATCTTGAATACAGGCAGGAGAATGAAAGTGGAAGTGCCCATCAGCAGCCAAAGGCAGATGTGGCATTTTCAAGGGAGGGGAATCCAGGGCAATAATAAGGTCTGAGATAGAGAACAAGGTGGAATCCCAGAAAATGAAAGGGAAGGCAGAAGAAGTACGACTGCAATAAAAAGAATGAAGAATGGAGGACAGAGCATTCATAAACCAATATGAACAAGAAAGATGGTAAAAATGAGGGAGGAAAAGGAGCAGCATGACTGATTTTTAAAAGCCACAGTCCTAATGTCTATAGGAGGAGGAAAGGAATAAAGACAGTGGGGGAAAAAAGGAAATAAAGACAATCTGGGCTGATGGAAATAGCAGAGACAAAGAAAACAAAGTGTGTCTGAAGAAACAGCAGCAGAAGTGGAGAGAGCACAAATTCCTTTGGGAGGAGGCAAAAGAGAAAATAGCTGTGTGCTCTGGACAGAAAGGGATTGCTCGAGAAGCCAATGGCAAAAGACAATAAAGTTTCTATTTATTAGTGCAGATTCTTTAATGATTTTTTTTCTAAGGCTTGAAGCAAATTATGGGACACAGAACACTAAACAAGTATGCAGAAGAGGGAAAATGTTTCGTTTAGGTTGTGTAGGTGAACTTTAGTTTTTGGAGTGTCTTGAAAAAGCACATACTGAAAAAAATTGCAGAAAGCATAATAGCCTGTTTACAAGATCAAGGCACAGAAGTAAATCAAATGAAAGGTTAATAAGATCGGAGTTCATAAATTAAGGTTTAAATTCTCTTTTACTTAAAGAGAAAGATTTAGATGAGAGATCATGCAATATATTTTAATTGTAGGAATAATCAGACATATGGAAGAGCACAAGGGATAATATGTAATCAGTGAAAGGACTTGGTCTTCTTGACCAAGGAAACACCCTTCCAGACAAAGTCAAAGACATTGCATACTCAGGAATCAATACATCTTTCTTTAGTTGAAGAAGCCTCTTATCGTCCATGTTTATTCATGTCATCCAACTTTAAATGGGTTTACTTCATCAAAAAAAAGTAAAATTCCTTTTTTTCTTTCCCTTTTTTTTTAATGTTACTACAGATAATTCATTCTGACCAAAAAGCAAAAATTCAAATATGAGCAAAAAAGACCAGAAAGGCTACTGAGAGAGACTCCACTTAGTACCTTGATTTAGAGACTTGAAAACAACTGAAAATATTTTTATATTTCCGGATCTTGCAAAATCAGCACTTAAGAGAAATGCCAATCAGACAGTATCACATTTAAATCATAGTGTTAGATTACATTGCAACACCTTGATTTTCTTACAACTTGTGGCAATTCCCTCAAGACCATCACTCTTTAGAGAAAATAAGAGGTTTCATCAGCAACAATCCCAAAAGAATTCTTGCACTTTGGAGTGTGTTTTTAAAAAAAAACAACCACAGTTTACACACAAGGAAATGGCTGCTGATGTGGTAATTGAGACTCAGCTGGCAAAAATGTTTTCCTTTTCACTCATTTTGGGCACCCTGGCTCCTGAGGGTCTGGACAGCCTTTGAAGTTTGACTTCCTCTGGACTGATATGGCTTGTCCATCTGCATTGCCTCCAAAAAAAAGGAGAAACTCAAAATTTAAGCAAAAATTTGTGGAACCTGAAAGACAAGTGTGTGCTCCAGCATGGAAGGTGATGGGGACTGATCCGGCACCTGTACATTCTCCTTTGCCGTGATCAAGCGGCTGCCAAAAGCTGGACATATCAGTGAGGATTTCACTGCATCCAGGAGGAAAAGCATCACCTCAAGAGGTGAAGAGCAATGTTAATAGGGAATGTTGCCTCCTTCCTTCTTTGTCCATGAAACAGCTTGTTTCAGGGACCTTGTTTTTTGAACAGAACAAATGGTAACTAATTGGTAAATGCTATTTTGCATGTGCATATATCACTGGATGGCTTCAGCTCCTGTAATGTGATATCACACATCAGAGTCAAGAGGGATTAACAGCTCTATCAAATGTCATCAGTGAAAACTGCATACGTACAGTCAGCTTCTGTGGAAACACTTCTGAGCAGGCTAAGTTTAATTCAGATAGTTTTCAAAAATGTCTCCAATTGTCATAAATAGGAGAGTCCCTGGAGAAGCAGATGTTAGTTCTATCAAATGCAGTAAAACACCTCAAGAAAAAAAATAATAAATATGGGCATACCCTACTGATAGAGTATTTGCTAAAGAAAGATCAAAAAATTTACTGTGGCTGTCATTTGGTGTTTAAAAATACTATAATGTGTGTCATTAAAAGAAAGAATATTCTCTTAGATGTCTGTTATTTAGTTTTGAAATGAAAAATATAAAATAGTTAAATTTTATTATGTGTAAAATTGTTTTTAGATCATGATGTAAATGTTACATACAGGAAAGCAAACTTGAAAAGCAGTTTGCTGCAGAAAGATTCAAAACACCAAAGCCAAACAGATGTTTTTAAGCTGATCTGGCTGTAGCAGGGATCACACGCCATCATCTATAACTGAGCCTTCAGGGAGGGAGGCCAAGATTACTGTGGGGTTATAAGCCCTGGTTCAGCTATTAAGAACCACATGGAAACCCTTGAAATGCTGTATGTGAAATGCAAAGAAGTCTTTTGGCAGATGCGGTTTCCATCCAAGGAGACACTCTGGCTTAAAGTGCTCAAGAGCAAGAGCTGCTGAAAGGTTTGAGCGCTGCAGTGACTGCACCGTGGCATGCCAGCTTCTCCTCCCCACATTGCATAGAAGCAGGACAACTATTCAATAATTCAGTATTTGCATCAAAATAGAGAGTATTTGGGTGCAATTATGGAGGAGCCCAGTTGGTTTTTGTAGGGTGGGTGCTTGCTCTGCAGGGCATTGCCGTGTTCCCCAAAACAGGGCCATGGTGCTGCCATGCCCCAGACTGTGGGAAGCTCTGCTGCGTTTCCAGGCAATGTCAGCTCCTCCTGCAGCTTTCCAGAAGAGGTTCTCAGCACGCGCTGCACCCAGCATACAACAGGACATAACTTCCTGAATAGAGAAAGGGTTTTCTTTAAAATTATGGTCATGCCTCTTAGTTCTCAAAGAAGTCTAGCACTAAACTTAATCCTACTGAAAACTGTGTACAAGTAGTATAATTGCTTACTAAATTTCTTCCTTCAAAATAAACTAAGTTCTAGAGATACAACATTTAAAAAAGAAACATCCTGTGATCAGTTCTGTATTTTTCTGGACTGCTTTTTTTCTGCTGTCATTCTTGGAAAAGACTGGGATGAGCTACACTCATGTAGAAGTACGTGCATATTAAATATCAGTCATTGAATCAAAGGGACATCTCGCCATGTAAACAGGTCTTGATTCCTCGCAGCATCACTGTACAGGTGATGGTCCTTTGCAGGTCAGTTGGATCCTTTCCCTTTTCTTTACACGGTCTTTTACACCCATCTTTCCACCCACCTGTCCTGAGAATTTTTGATGTATGTGCCCAGAAACTTCTGGCAAGATGGTAGTTTCCAGCTTCCAACACCAGGCATTTTTTTCCTTTTAACTGGGAAACCCTGTGTTCTCTCCACTGCAGGATATTAAGAAAAGAAGTAATGACTAACAGATTAAATTTCTTTTTTATTAATCTTAAACTTGGTGAGATTTATCAGGGCCTCAGATTCTTAGTTATAAAGATAAAAAGCATTCCCTTACTAGGGAATAAACTTTCGATAACACTTCTATTGGTGTTCAGTAATGTCAGAGAAGCCGCAGGCTGCAAGGAACTTGAACCACCTGGTCAGGCCCTAAGGTTGGCTTACATTGGGCCAAAATATTAAGTATTGTCTATCAAAGTTGGCATCTCTCTTTACCTGACAGTTCATGATTAATTCATCTGCAGGGCTTTTTCTAATATCCCATACTCCAGTGGAGTTTAAAAAGTCAATCTCCACGTTTCTATTAGGTTCAAAGAGTTTAATTACTGCATAAGGAATTAAAATAGTATTAAAGTCTTAGCTTTCTAAAGATTAATTAATACAATACATAATTAAATTCTAGGTTTATTTTTAAGGGATGAAATTTCCTAGGTTATATGAATTCAACCTTCAGCACTGACCTTGTGGCCCTTTTGACAGAGGACAGCAAACCTCTGCAGAAAACTGGGAAGAAACTGGAAGAGCAACAGCTGGAGGGCGGAAGTGACACCACACATAGGAGATACATCAGGCTCACTTTCCATTTATATTAAACTGTATTACTGAAAAATCTTCATTTGGCTTTTCTTTCACATATCGGGGCCTATTAGGTTATTAACTATGAGAGGTGAGCCCGTGCAGTTTTGCTTGTGCTACTGAGTGCTTCAGAGTTTCATGTGCCAGGTCGTGCTGCTGTTAGTGATCAGGAGGTTTGGTTTCCACCCAGAGACACATCTGGCTGTAAAACCCATGTAGGGGTTGGGTACTGCAGGCTCCGCAGTTCGAATTGAGCTGTTTGGGGGGTTAAGTGATCAAAATGCCCCATTTGCACCCTCATCTTCACACACCTAGGTCATGTCTGAATGCCCCTGTGCTACCATTTGGTGAGGTGGGTGTAAACATCTTTTCTTTAGGATCCTGATGTCCATGGTCAGAATGGTGCTAAAAAGAGTTTGTTCAGCCAGGGAAGACAGGCTCTCTAAATCAGCTTTGTTTTACAGTGCCGTGTATTATATCAACTATTAATGAAAACACATGGGTTAATGTTATTTAAAATGCATTTAGGATAAAGGCTGTACACCAAACAATGTTAAAAGGAAAAAAAAAATCAAAATCATCATAAAAGTCAGCTTTCTTGGAAAAATATTCCTCTGGATTTATTTTAAGGAAGAAAGACTTGGTATTTTCTGTTTGGAGATTTTTAATGAATAAATGTTATTTCTATTTATTATTTACTACTTTCAAAATTTAATGAATAGTCCTGGTGATAATTTCTTTATTTCTATATTTATAGAAATACAGAATTTCATACATACTGAACTGTGTTATTATCTACACATGTTCTGCCTTTCTGTAAATACAGAAATTTGGTGTTTGCCAGTAGAACTATTCATTACAATTTGAAAGTGGATAAATAATGAATAGTAATGCCATTTCTTCATTAAAATTCTACAAAAGGAAAATATATACTCGTTATTCCTTTCATGAATTCGGCCCATTGAAGGTTCATAAATAATTGTGCTTCACAATTGTGTCTAATTAGCAATGAACTTAATCCAGCACGTCCAAAAGCCTGAAGCAAAGGGAGGGATTTTTTTTGTTGTTATTTTATTTCTCACTCTCACTGGCAACTGTCTGATTTTTGAATGCACCTTTACTGATAAGATAAAACTATGCATCTTCAAAGATCAATGTTACACATTCTTTTTTTTTTCCCCCCAAATTTGCTCTTTTAAGTACCAGGTTCATAAACACTGTCCCTGACTAACCTAAGGTTAGCTCAACAGGAGATCAGCAATACAGTAGCTAATAAAAGGATCTTAAAAATACTTCTGTATATCGAAGTTCCCATGGTGTGCTTTTGTTCCCTAACATGAGCTTCCCCACAGAGCTTGTTACTGAGGGAATGTCTCACTGCAGAGGAGTCACTTCTGGAGCAGCTTCAGCAGCAGCATCTGCTGTGGAGACACCCTTAGGGAAGGGTCGTGCAAGAAACACAAGGTTGGGTCCTCCCTACCATGGGGGACTGGTAGAGTTTTGGCAC
>NW_010185287.1:161850-163307 GCF_000695765.1 Mesitornis unicolor | reverse complement strand
CTTTCCCTGTGCTGGCTTCAAAGTCAATACACAAAATAAACTGATCATATTGTTAGTGAGTGTTTCCCAACAAAGCACCCTGAAGAACTGTTAGAGAATGATTTATATTTAGCTGTCCCTCTTTTCTGTATAATCTATTTTACTAGAGACTGGCTGGTGTAAAAATAGAGCTAGATGTACTAAACGTCTCATATTCTCCAGCTTTCCGTATCTCTAGTTTCTGTGTTGCTTATCACATGCTTTTATAGCTGCTCCCATCGAGATGGCTCGGCAGGCTTGATAAAAATCCAAAATATATTCGTTGTTTTTGCCTCCCTCAACTAGACAGTCATCAGCAATGGTATTGGCTTTGTTCTTTGTCCGTTTTCAAAGGAGCTTAAGCTCATACTCTAACTGATCTGATGTTATCTGATTTTTAAACCATCACCAGCTATGAAACATCTAAGTCTGCTATGAATAGTCGTTTAAACAACCAGTACTTCTTTATGAGACACCAGCAGGTTATTTGATTATATTACCATCACAAGCCTTGCAGTTGAACTTTACTGTTGCCAATGGAAAGCAGAGGAGTGGGAGAAGGAAAGGGAAATGGATCTTTGCTTTTCTTAGTGTCCTTTGTAACTCATACGACTCATACAGTGAGGACACCAGACAATGCCTTTATTGAATTTATGCCATCAAACTATTTAACACAAAACATGATATATTTTTAACAGCGCTTGTCTTAGAAAACAAAGACAGACTCCAACAGACTTCTTAAGCAAAAGCCTCTAATATCACAGCTTCAATAAAATAAACATCTCTTTGGTTTTTCCTCCCTATCTTTTATAAAGACCAAAGACAGGTCTAAAGACAGACTCCCTGATGGAACAAATTTAACTAAAATAACACCTTAGCCTGGTTTTAGAATTATCTCAGCTCCTTCCAAATAGAGAAAATAGAAAAATAAATACTGTTTGGTCATCATACTTCACCCCTGAAAAATTCATATCCTCCGACAAACAAAACTATGAATTAAAATGATCTTTCAATACAACTGCTGGGAAAAGTTACCTAGGGAAGAGTCAGGGATTAAATATATGGTTCGTAGCTCTGCTATAGACATCCAGAATGACACTGGGCAAGTCAGGGATTTTTTAGGTACCTGCTCTCCCATAACAAAATCCGTAGCCATGAGTTAAATCCTGATGGCTTATAAAATGCATCCAGAGAGTTAGGCACAGAGAATAATAAGTGAAAAGCTGCCTAATATAACATAAATCTAAAAAACGTAGTCACCCTTGGGCATAATAAAATAGGCATAATAGTATTCTCCTACCTCACAGAGTGCTATCAGCATACATTTACAAATGCATAGGTTCATAAAGACTGCAGAAACCATTTTGGAGACCCTCCTATCACATCATCCCAAGCACACCCTGACATTGCCTGTCCCTGGCACGAGGTGCATGGGGGGT
>NW_010185287.1:157139-161832 GCF_000695765.1 Mesitornis unicolor | reverse complement strand
TTTATTTTCTTGCAGCTCACTGTTTGAACAGGTTTTACTCGGTACTATTCATCCATCTCTAAGAACGCTGGAATCGTGTCTTATGAACCAGTTGGGACGGGAAGCTTAGTGCTTCCCAATGCTTTTCCTATGTTTCTCACACTGTCATTTTTTCTAAGTCTGGAAATTACCTGGAGTACCTCAGAAACCAGAATTCAGCAATACTGATTCAGTGTTTGTCTTTCTGTCAGGCCTCTCAGCAAAGAAACATTGTCTAAATGCTTGGCGATGTCTAAATTCTCATAATGTGTATGTCTTCACTTACATATCCTCTGTGTCCACAGGCATATCTAGCAAAATGGTAAAAGATCTGCAGAAGTGATTTCCCATTTGGACATGCTGTGACCTGGATGCACATGTAGGTATATTGTTACAATTTTTGCAACCTAGGTGCAGAGGTTTGAAAATATGCCCCTGGTGACCAGTCATTAGCGAAGCTGAAATGAGGACAGCTTCATGTAAGAGGCTTTCTGAATGCCTTGAAATATACTCAGCATATTTTAAATGGCTTTAATTCTACAGTACTTTTAATATAACCCTTTAAACATGAGCGAACACAAAGGGAAGGTTAATTGGAATGGCTAATTAAACATAGTGAAGTTAAAGAACTGGAACACTGGGATTTTGTTTTGATATTTAGCAACATCTCATAACCCTAAGGACATTGATTTTGCCTAAGGTCTGGTATCTTTATAAATTGCAACATAGCCTGAAGACCCAAAGGAGAGACAAAAGGGTTGAGTGCTTGTAACAACAGATTCCCAAAGGAGCCCTAATAACAATTATAACCAACATGATTATTTGCATTAGTTAAAAAATAAATCCATCTCTCAGGTTTTAGTCATTTTGTACTGATCAACTAGGATATGGGAACTGTGAGAGAAAATCTGCAACAAAAGCAGACCCGATCTCAGGATCCAGAGGATAGAAATCCATGTCTCAAAACTATCCCTTGTGGATCTGCAGCCACAAATTACATTTTGCCCTGGATAATCCCAGAACAATTCAAAACACTCCCCAAATGTGTCAATGAACAATTAAAAAAAATAGTACTTTTCTAGACTTGTTCGCCAGTCTTAGAATAACTTCCAGAGAGTCTGGGAGGTGTAGTTATACCCATTTTATAGATAGGAAAATGAACACCATATCCAAGTCATAGCTGGTATAGAGAAATACAGAAGTGGGGACTTGACATTGAGACCTGTTCCTCCCTGTTGAAGGGTGTCTGTGCCTCATCCTTCGCTGTGTTGATGTGCCAGAGACAAATCTGATAAAGCAGAAACCACCAAAGAGCACTGAAATTAGAAATAGTAGAGGCACACCAGTAAGATCCTAAACCTTACAGTTTTTCTGATTTTGGGACCAGGCACTCTTCTGCACAATGCACGGTGGAGGAATGCACGACAGAAACCTGCCTGGTTGCCATGTCTCATGCTACTAAACTGGAAGCACTAATGAAAGCTGTTGGAACTCTGTTGGCTTTGTTCAGTGAGCTCCATTTCCATGAGACCTGACCTTATTACACAAAATAAAACCTTGTTTTAATGAAGGTAACCAGATGTCCTTCCTAGACACTTCTATAGACTGCTGAATACTAAGAACAAGTTGGATTTTTGTGTGTTTTGGGTTTTGGTTTTTTTTGCTAAGGGCTGTCTTCCCACAAACACACACGTATCACAGGAACACGAAGAGCTGGATGTTTTCTTTAAGCATTTTCTTTTCTTAGCTCACTGAGAAGTTCCCACAACAGAGTGCAGTTTGCTCAGAGTTGTTTACCTTCCCCATTTTTGATATCACCATTTGGCTGCTACAGTCTGGTAGCGGTGCATGGATTACAGTGACTGGTGAAAAACATGATTTCTCAGCCTTCGCAATGGTACCTAGGGAATTAAGAGACCTCTTAAGGATTAACATGAGCTCCTAGCCATACTCACATTACCTATGTACACGGCATGAGTAAGAGTTAGTATCTGTGTTAACATCATTCACATAGCTGGTGCAAAAGTGTATAATCTTTTTAGGAATACTGACTTCTATTAATTTAAGGATACAATTATCAGATTGCTAGAATATTAATGGCATGGATGCACAGAAGATTAATGAACAATATGAGTGTGTCGTTTTAGTTTAGTAGCTGGACTTATAGAAAGCAAGCGGAAGCAGAGAGTGCACATATGAAACCTCCAATTACCAAACCCCAAGCAATCACCTGCCATGTGCTATGTCCAGCCCCACCAACATGATGTGTGTATTCTGCTGAGAATCAGAAAGGACAAGTAAATTAAAACTAAATTGTCTGGACGGGACAAAATGATATGAAGAAATGAGGCCCTTACTAAACTAGCAAGGTAAGAAAAGTGGAGGAGGATGAGAACAGTTAAGTGAATTTTATGATGATAAGCAACCTTAAAACCAACACTGTCCAACATTAACCAGCCTTTTAAGATTGCCCATTTGTATAAAAAGCAGCTCTGTGATGCCATCACACTGCACCAGGGTCTGTGCATATGACCAGTGAGTAGACCCAGTGGTTCCACCTTGCACATCAACATTGCAAAGCCCACCTTATACCTGATCTGCCCACCTCTTGCTTTTCACTCTGTGTGGGTTTGAGGTGTTCCTAGAAGAGCTCAAGAGAGAATAACACTTGCAATTCATCACAGGCTGCTGGCTTTCCAAAAGGCCTCCCGCCTCAGTCAGACGTGGACCAAAGAGCAGGCAGGTAAAGGCAATCTCCAAATTGTAGGTTAAGTACTTGCCTCAGATGTCTTTAAATCTTAGGGAATGCAAGTGTCAGATTATAGCTGCCTATTTTATTTCATTCTACAAATGCTCATGCTAAAACCCTTATAGCAGACCTTTTGGCTGCTGCATGCCATTCCCATTCCCGCACAAGGCCCACACGTGACTCTACCGCTTGTGAAAGAACAGCACCAAGGCAGAGACCAGCAGAGCATGGTCCAGCCTCCTCACACATCTCATCCACCACTGCATAGTCAGGTCCTGCCTGAAGTCCCTTGTGGGCGTGCATTGCTACACCAAAGTCAATGAAGCCTTGCATTTTACCTAGAGAAGGAAGTCCACACGTTTTTTTGTAACGGTCATATCTGAGAGGCCTCAGATCCAAAGAAGATTTGCTGGCAATCTACCTACGTTTAGAAACTTAATTCCGATTTCATGAATACAGAGGCAACATTAAATGATTGTGTGAAGCTGCAATCCAACTCTGAAACAATTTGCAGCAAAAGGTATTCAGACACCAGATAAATCTACAAATTCACTGCTTTCATTAATACTTACAGAATGCTCGAGAGTAGAAGAGGCCTTTATGCACTATATGAAATATTTAACTGGAAACATATTGCCAATAATCAAATATTGTGCTCAGAGAAACCTAAATGCAGTCTAAAAATTGGGAACTTACTGCTGAGATAGCAAATAGCTTGCTCTTTATTTCTAAAGGTCTCTCAAAGTTTTGACATTGCTTTGCAAAAATATCTGTGAGAAATGTGAATCCTCCCTGTAAAATCCAGCAGGAAAGGACCATTTCCCAGCTGTCTTTGTTGCCCATTTAAAAAAATAGAAAATGGTTTCACAATGATTGCTTTCACTTTAATTTTTTTCCCCTTTTTTTTTCAGCAGGAGGAGATTCTGCTGCTAAAAGGGTGGTGTAAGTCCAGAACAATTCTGCTGACTTCATGGAGGCATAAACAAGATCAGAACAGAGACAATTGCTTTTAAATGGATTAATCAGAGCAAGTTAAATAAAAAGCAGAAAATTCTGTCTCCTTTTTATATTCAGGTCAGAATTTGGGGATTCGTTCTCCTCATTTGCCAGTGTTTCAGAAGTAGGAAATAATATCTGAGAATTCTTTTTTCTTTCTTGACAAAGAGCGCTAGTCAAAAATTGGGAACCAGATGGCTGCTTATATATTTCTTTTTTTTATTTACTGCAATACTAAAGCCACCATAAAAAAGCAAAGTTGAACAGACAGAGCTAATAATATAATCATTCAAAACACCTGCAAACAGTGCAGATGGGCAATTTCTGTCTGCAAAATCATCAGTGAAAGACCGCCTTCCCATATGGACAAATCTAGCTGCCTTAGAGCTTCCTAAGCTCTGTCCCTTACCTTAAGAAAACCTGCACTGAGCATATGCGGTCTTTTTATAGCAGAGCAGAAGTGTCTGTATCTGGCTGTTTATTTTAGTTAAATATAACTTACAGCACTTATAGCCCTCTATCAGTGTATTTGATTTGCCCATTGTATGTCCCAAAAGGGCAGAAACCCTGAAGTAGTAAAGCAAACAGCTTTTATTCAGGCAGAACATTTACAATTGTTAATGTATATTATTGAAATCCAAACACACGAGTTTTATTCCTTTATGTAAGCAAACAGTTACAGGACCAAGGTTGCTGTTGCCAGGGTGTGTGAGCACATGTGTCTATCTTATGTGTGCATGTGTTTAATATTGGACTATGAAATTAATTCCCTCCCGTATCAAAAAAATAAATCCTCCTTCTGGCATCCTTTTGGCACGTCGTCTCCAATGCTAATATACACTGGGAGATGGGAAAGAATGATACCTGGGGTGTCCTGGAGCTAACGCTGGTGCTGCCATTGATCCCCAGTTGGGACAGGCTGATTGAGAG
>NW_010185287.1:108634-157108 GCF_000695765.1 Mesitornis unicolor | reverse complement strand
TTTCCCCTCCCCAGCTCCCCTTCACTTGAAGTGCCAATCCTGCCCCAAGCCCTGACTGCTGGGAGCTCCCCAGCTGAGCTTCCCAGTCAGATGGGAACCTCAACCTCTTTGGAATTGGGCTTTGTCTGCCCTTATGACCCTAAACTCCTCGTTTCATCTCCAGCACTCTAATTTAGGTGAACTGTTCAGCTCTGATATTAGCATTATTTTCAAGTCAGCATCATTAAGAAACCTCTCCACCTAAACTTCAGTGTTTTACATGAAAATCTTATCCATAAATTTGATTCTCCTCCAGGATACATGATGTTGGGGAAAAAAAAAGTGTAATTAAATATTGTGAAAACGAAGGTAACAAAGATGTTCCAATGCAAGCAAATAATCTGCAATACTACTTCATTCAATGAATCCACTCTCTGTTGTGTCTTTGCTCTCTGTGACATATAAAGAAACCACAGATCTAACACTTTCCTTTTATTTATTTTTTTTAAATACTAGCTGTGGACAAAAATGAAGGCTTAACTACATTTTTACACTGCTGTTCTTGTTAGGTGTGGGCACCCACACCAACTGCTAAATAAAAAATACTTCTTGTTCCAGAATACACACAAGTTTACTTTGAAGTGCTCTGTTATTCCTTACAAATATTATTCTTATTATTCTGCTCAGAGTAATCTCAAAAACAAGTCCAGCCGAAGCACAAATGGTCAGGAAATCATAACATGGTTTTTTAATTATTTTTTTTTTACCTCTTAAAAACCCACCTTAAAATGAGTGCATTAGCGAATGTGAATGCAGATCCCGCTGAGGCAGTGACCTTCTCCGGGCGTTTTCTGCGTTTGGGGTCCACGCACGAGGTCTCTCTGGAAGGAGCTCATTGCTGTGACAGGGCCTTAAATTTCATTTTCTTCAAATACGTGCACAACTTTGAAATTTGCTTTGTATAAATACTTCCTGGCAGTGAAATGCAACTTCTCAAATAGCCAGTGAAAGAACACAAAAAGCGCAGAAACCAGGCCACAAGAAATGCAGACATTCACAGAAAATATTGCACATTATGTACCTAGGTCTGGTGAACATCATCATTAGGCCATTTCACCAGGACGTCCAGCGTTAGCAGCTCACATCATTGTTTTAATGTAACTATGAAAAAGATAATATGTCATAGTAAGGGAAGGGGGGGGGGAATCCAGGTAAAGACAGACCCAGAATCTGCATTATAGATCAATATAATTCTGCAGAAAAGCCAAGTCCGCTTGGCTAGCAAGAGCTCGGGAAACTACAGCATTTACAGTGCCAGCTCATGTAGGAGGAAAATAAAGATGTAAAGCCTTTGCCAGGGCTTCCTATAGCGCAGTAGCTCCATTATTATTATTAAGTATCTTCCTTTCAAAGTTTTCTGGATTTCCTAAATGTAACAATAATTTTAATAATTACAAAACCAAGAATACTATTTCTATGACCGACTGTGTTCCCTGTTTTCCTCGAAGCTAAAGCTCTGCTTTCATGTAATACATAAAAGAGCAATATTGCTCTGATGAACTAAGACACATGAAATATCTAATTAACATTAAAATATTGTCTCTTGTCATTAGCTTCATTTGCACTTTAAGTGTCAGTTCTTGAGAGAGAGGTTCAGAAGCAATGACCTGGCCCTTGAACAACAAAAAAAAAGAAATGCAAGGCTGAAAAGAGGAAAAAATACACTGTAACATCCCATGTTACATACAAACAGAGCTGCTTTCCTTGATACCCATGCTTAAAGCAGGATTTTCAGTTAATGAGAGTAAATCTTCTTTTTGTTTCCCAACTGATCGATCTCCACTGAACCAGTGCAGAGTAATGACTTTTGGCCAGGAGTGGGGCAGGTAGTGAAGGGGTGATGCCCACCTTGTCCCTTCCCTTTGCACCCACTGCATGGCCCTGGGCTCTGCATCCCAGCCAGCCCCGCCAGGTTCTTCTTTTCTGAAGAACTGGCCCTGAAAGCGGCTCTCGCCCATCCAAAAGTGCCCAGATCAGGCACCAGCTGGGTGGTACCTTTTGGGGGTGAGACATCCTGGGAAGCTGCCCTCAGACTGTGAAAACTAAACCCTCCCATTGGCAAATAAGGCATCTTGTTTAGTCTAATTGATTTATTAAAACAGATAACCTTCTGTGATCATCCTGATAGGTGCAGAAAGACAAAAGAAGATCATTATTTTCATTTCGAACTGATCGGTTTGTTAATCAGGTTTTGATTATTTATGTTGCTAGGAGGTTTGTGCCAAATGAGAACTCCATTTATTTATTTATTTGCTTGTTTGTGTGTTTGTTTTATACCTGGCACTGAAGCCTGCCAGATCCCTTCACAGCACTTCTTGCATTGGCAACAAAAACAGCATGGAAGTGGACATCGGCACTTTCCAGCACAGCAACTTAAGGTCCGGTGGAGCTGCACATTCAGGGCTGGATTTTTCAGCCCTCCAGTGCTGTGGAAAGGTTTGTCTTGTTACAGGAGAGAGCTTAGCTGAGATAGGTGGAGCAGACACTCGCCTCCAGCCACCAGCAATTAAGGTGTGCTCAGACGGGGGTGTTTATTTCTGGACCATCTCTGGTAACAACTTTTCAAATTAAAATCTCAGGGGTCTCACACAA
Source organism: Mesitornis unicolor (assembly GCF_000695765.1). Classification (NCBI taxonomy): domain Eukaryota; kingdom Metazoa; phylum Chordata; class Aves; order Mesitornithiformes; family Mesitornithidae; genus Mesitornis; species Mesitornis unicolor. The sequence continues at coordinate 154,477 of NW_010185287.1, read as the reverse complement.
AGAGAGATTTTTTTCCTGTGAAAAGAAGGATGAATATTATTTATACAATACAACCCCAACCCATAAACAAAATAAACTTGCTTCCCATCATCCCCTTAGAGAGACTCACTAATTCGTTTGGAGTGTGATTACCTTCTTCTTTGTGCCTAGGTTGTTTTATGGAATCTATTAATAGCTCTTCAAATTACTCCTAATTTTGGTATTCTCTATTGCTGGGAAGCCAGGAGTTTCTAGAATAAATGCTGCCCTGTCCCCATGTCCTTGCAAGGGGAGTTCCCATCTGCTGCTAGTCCTTGGGGAGCTGCCTTTTAGGGTGCAGAACCCCCTTGTGCCAGCCAAGGGCTGCCACGGCCACCAACTGCTGCCACCCATTTCTTCCCAAAGCTGGAGAAGAGCTGTCCCTGATGCTGCAGGGGGCAAGGGAGAGCAGGAGAAAATCTTCACATCATGGCAAACGCCATTCCTACTTGTTATTTGCAATTTCCGTGTGCTGAGATCTCTTCTGCCTAGACATCAGGATTAAATGCCAAAACATGTAAAACTAATTGTACCAACGTGATTCCCTTAGTCAGCACACCTCTTGGTTGCATCGCTGTTATTCCTTGCCATTTGTAGGTCAGGTTCTAATGGATGAGCTTTACAGGCCTGCATATTTCTTTTTGGAGTTCATTAAAGCCTGAAGCAATTGCACCTTAACATTTCCATGCAATTGCAAATATGACCTCTGGCAGCAGGCCTTGCAAATCGATTCATTTCCGAACAGGTTATGATTTGTCGCCACTGAAAAGTTTTGGCGGGGGAAGTGCCCGTCTCCAAGCCACTCACAAACCAGTCAGCATCAAGGGACAGCTTCAAAATAGGGCTTTGCCTGAGTCATAAGGATAAATAGAAATCAAGAGACGGTTTTGGCACATATTTACAACAGTTAATTATTTAAGAGTCATCAAGTTTTTCACATGCTAAAAATTGATGGCAAAACAACGAAACACACCCTGTGTTTGGTTAACACCTAAAATTTGACTTTCACCCTCTGATACCAAAGCAAAGAAATTCACAGTTAAAGCTACATGTCTAGGCAATACTCTGTGCTGAACTCACACTGTTTTTACAAAGGGTCTGTGCACAGTTTCAAGTGCCATATGTCCAGGGTAAGGACGAAAAACAACAACAAAAAAATAAATATCTACTTTTTTAAAATACAGGAATTTAAATCTTGTAGAATATAACATAGAGTAATGACTCTAATTATTTGCTTTCATTTTTGCTTGTAGTTCAGTTGATGCTTTTAAAAACTATTATAACATGAGTTAAAGGTTGTTGAGCTTTGTGTCTTTTTGTTTTAATCTGTTGAAATGTTTGAAGTTTATGGAACACAGACTCCTAAATCAATGCTGATGGCACCTCTAAGGTGCAAGATGCATATTTAAGGGATTTCTTTGGTTACTAATAATTAAAATTAGGTACTTTTACATTTTTTGAAACCGAGAAGTCCACTTCTCTTTAAATTCCTGAGTCGAAATGTTTATAAGTGCAAAAATGTAAACTGAACAGGAAATTGCATTTATTTTTGGGTATAATATATCTGAAAATCTGTCTCAACTGGAGAGCGGAAGCAAACTAGAAACAACTACAAGAGTAGGCCATGAGTTTGGAAAGATTGTTGATCTTAAAAATCTGTTTTATTACTACTCCGTATTTGTGAAGATTCAACTTTGAGCCACAGGGATTTGTTACATTTTGTAACAAATGGACTAAAGGTGCCTTAAATACAAGCTTACATTCCTTATGTAGGTGCTTACAGAAGATGGTCATCTCAGGTAACTTCAGCTAGCACAGTACCAGAAAGGCTTTCCAAACTACAGACGTAATCTGATTAAGATTTTATTATTTAAACTGAATGCGTTGGCACCATCAGGAAAGCAGCGAGCTGCACATGCATCATTCGCTCTTCTGCCAAAGTCTTCTGAGAAGTACTTTACTCCTCACTGCTCAAAATAATCAATGACCATATATCACTGCCTTCCTCCACACGTGTTACTCAGTGCCCTACCTTCACTTTCTCCAGTCTCAAAGTATAACTTCCACAAAAGTCAGCCAAAGATTTTGAGATGTAGTGAGCAACAGCAGATAAAAACTTAAAAAATTCATGTACCTAATTCTAAAACATTTGCTTCGTCTGCATTTTGCTGACCACACAAGCTCCCCAAATGAAGTTTTTGCCTTTTTTGTGCTTGGTCCAGGAGAATAAATCAAGTTTCACATGACTGAGTAAAATAGTTCATCAAAAGAAACTTTCTTTAATGTGCGGCCATGACAGCATTACAATTTAGTTGAAAATGATAAAGACGAGCTTTGGTCCATGTCTGTGAAACCACAGAGATCTGTCCTCCCTGATCCACGAGAAAATTATCAGCACTGTGGCTTTTGTTAAGTCTTTTCATGCAAGATGTCATTTTTCAGGAATGTACAGTAGTTATCTTGTAGTGAATGCAAAGTAAGTTATGAAATCTACAAATTAAAGCAAAGATGAATATCCTGTTCTCTGGCTAATGTAATGTACAACATTCTATACTTCCATATCAAAATTTCATCTATTTTAATATAAAATAATTATACCAGATAGGATTTCCATCTCAGACCATGACAAATATCTTACTGCTACACAATGCGGCACCTCTGGTGGTCCTCAGCACTGTTCAATGAGTGAGAGGAAATGAACCTTGCCCGTTGTTTGGACCTGGGAGCTTCACAGGCCACCCTTCCAGTGGCTTTTAATTGAATGTAAGGTAGCTCTTAGGTGTAAAAATGTTGCATAGATGAGCTTTCTGACTTGATTTTTACAGCTCTGAGAGCTCTCAACTGTTCCAGCCCGGTTTGCTTTTAATTCTCCTGCTGTGCACTGATCTTCCTGACTGTCCTGCATGGGGAGCTGGTAAGAAGAGACCCATAAATGCACTCCTCATTCAGCGGAGTGAAGGAAAACTCCTCTGCAGTCTGCACTGTCAGCTGGGCCTCTTGTGTCTAAAAGCCTCTGGGTTTGGAATGAACCATTCGCATGAAATGAAGGCAGGACTCCTCAATGTAATTAAAGCTGCAGCCACTCAAGCACAAAAGCAGCGCTGCCCTTTCTGTGCACATGGTGTGCTGCTGCTTCTGGGAGCTCCTGACTGCAGATCAGTGGAGATTCGGGTGCATCCACAGAGCATGATGCAGCGTCACAAAATCCTGGCATTGGTCTCCCTGAAGCCCTGGAAGCAGCACAGCAATCTCAGCAGGGCAATCCACTTTGGCGAGTTTCCTGGATGCTGCACAGATGCAGCAAACACTGCTACGCCTTGCTTGAAGAGCCTGCTTCTTCAAAGCTGTCTTAGGATCTTTGCATGATGCTGTCAGAGGCTTGTACCAAGTGTGTTTTGCACCAACAAAATTCCCTTATTTTGCAAACTCTCATCCTCAGACATTTTAGGGCAAGAAAATTCAATTATGTGATATGAGGAGACCAGCATCAAAATTCCTGCGGTCTTTTTTCTGCCCTTTTTGACGTAATGTGTATCTTTTGGTCAGTGGCTTAACTTCAGTGCCTCACTCATTTATCATTTGTAAAATGGATATATATGTTCTCACGTACATCAAAGGCAACGTGAGGGGCACCAGAGGATTTAGAGACACTTAATAACTGTAAAGTGATGACATCCAGGAATGGTGCTAAGGAAGAACAAAGTATTACTTTGGCAGGTGAATAATTTGTGCCCCAAAGCCATTGTGAGCTCGAAGTGGCCTCTTGTGTCAGCTTAGCTATCTTTGTCTACTGGGCTCTATATACCATGTGAATAAATAAAGAAAACACAGATAGAGTATTTTTTAAAATTCAGAAAATTTTGACTCACTTTCCCATGAAAGTGAATTGCAGAGTTTAATCACAACTTGAGCAACACCTCCTTTTACCAGTCCACTACCCAGATAGCTCTAATGATGGTTTTTAGAGACTCCATGCAGAACAGCAGCTCATTCATCTTCAATCGTTACTCTGAGTACCTCTAGTGCATTTTCTCTCAATCTCTTCCTCTGAAGTATGAACCCTCCGGCGCTCAGCAACGAAAGTGCTCTTTCTGAAGGCAGCGCAAATGCGATGCAGGCTGCAGGATGTGGCTGTGACATTGTTCCCTCAGCAGAAAGAACCAAGTCATGAAGAGAAGTCAAGTTGTTGCTCCTCTGAAGGAAATAACTAACACACTGTCGTGTCACTAGCAAAAATTGAAAAGACTGTGATTTGAGGAGTGGATTTCTGAGTACCCTCCCTTGCCAGTACACAGTATTTCTGTCTTTCTTTTTTATTAACAGCAACTAAATGAACCTCAAAAATTATCCAGACTGAATGACAACAAAACAAACTAAAATTAGTAACAACATACTTATTGCCTAGGGCAATGCTGAACTGATGGCTGATGTGATGGTGACAGACAAATCCTTATTCCCATTCTAAATTCTGTCTACGAAACGAATAAGTAATGCCATCAATAGCATTTCTAGCTATCACATTCACCTCCTGCAACGTTTACACTATTATTGTATTGCCTTTGACTAACTTTATGGCATAGTTTGGTAAATGACTCAGAAGTAGTAACACAGAAAATAAACTCATGACAAGAGAGATTGGATCAGTTAGTTTGAAGTATTTGATGGATAATATCTTACAAAAGTCCTTAGTATATTCCCAGTACTTGCCCTGTTTTTCATTCTTCTAATCCAACCTTTTGCATTGTGGAAACATTTTCTGGATATTCTCCCTGTATCTCCTTGTTTCTCTCTTGTTTTTATCACATCAGCCCTGATAACAAAGAAAAAAATCTCTCTGAAGAGCAACTTATCTCTACAGAAAGACAAGCAACAAACGAAATGTAATAGGTCACATCAGAAATAGCTAGAAGTCCTGGGAAAAAAATATGTCTGGATCTAGGCAAAGTTACCTGAACCTTTCAAACTTTTTAGGCAGATAAGCTGAGTTGCCCTGTTTGTATATCTTTGCTGGAGTTTTCAGTGACTAAAGCCTTACTTTCTCCTCATGTTCACTAGAAATCCCAGGGTACTTTTAGCAAGAACAGGGTTGAATCTGAAGTGTTTGAACAAAATATACTGCTTCTATTAGCATGAAAACCGCCGCTTGCCACCTGACAAGTGCCTGTACTGCAGTCTGGTACTACTTCTGAACCAATCCCTATTGTTCCAGAATGAAAAGTGCTATATATTATATGACTCACTGTTAGTACTTCATATTTTAGCAACTTTTAGAGTATTTACCCATCTAACTTCCCCTCTGGTACCTCTGCTTTTCTCTGGTCTCATGCTCATCGGTACCAGCGTTGTTCATCCAGGGGATTGCTCGCTGAGGTGCAGGAGAGAGCTGAGAGCAAGTCTCACTGCTTGGCTGGGCTTAACATCCATCGGGATGCAGCGTTGGGATCCCATACCTGGATATATACACCTCCAAGATACCCCTCATATAATTAGGCTACAGGCACACCAGGGAATTTTCTGAGTATAGACTCCTCCTCTGAGCTCCTTTCTACAGCTGGGACATCTTAGTGAGGTTTTCTGAAACCTCAGAACTGGGTTTTGAGGCTCTAAAATATTGCAGAACTTCTTCTCTCAGACATTGAGCGTGGCACACTGTGAAAAAGAGTTAAAATAAATAGAATCAAATACTCCTGAAACTCATTTAAACCCAGGACTTGCTTCATAGCATACTTAAAAATAAAAAAGTCTGATTTCTATGCAGATATGTAGCCAAACTCACACTTCTTAGGCAAATCCGTGTACAATCCTCCTATGGTTGGACAGAGCATGGTCCTCCATGATGGAAATGCAGTTATCTTTTACCTTCTAGCGTTTGACTGTCCTGGTGAGGCTCAACAAGTGGTCACTGTGTTGCTTATATAGCAACGTGACACTGAGTTGCTTACTTTCTCCAGGGCTGTTCTCCAATGAAGTCATTCAACGAGGTTTGATGTATGTTCATATCATCTATAACATCAGAAAGAACTCATCAGCTGTACAAAGGCTTATTTCCCAAGCTATCAAGACTTTTAGAAAAGGCTAACAGCTCCAAGGTCTTGAGCTCATGGTGTCTCGGCTAGGATTATTGAAAGGAATCTGGCTGCTGTCCAGAAATTTTTGAGTGCACAAGGTTTTGCAGCTTTGCAAAATCAGTTTACAATGTAACAAAACACTCACTAGGAGATCACACCAGTCTGTAAGTAGACTGCAGGGTATTCAAGAATTTAGTGGCAGTATCAACCTCACTGTAAAAACGTGAAGGTCTTCATCTAGACCTAGTTTTAGCAGTTACAAAGTTGTAATTCCTTTTCATAGTGGACTGAAATGTTGGGTTTGGATAGCAGAAGTCCTCAGTTGGATTGAAGTCCAGGGTGGTGTTAAAGGGCTAGAATAAATTTTATAAATATATATTTTTATATATGTATGTATATGTATATGCACACATACACATCCCTCTTCTGTATCACTTTGCACAGGTATTCTGAATAATTTGTTATGTAATGACCCAAAAGGAAATTCATAAGAGTGTCAAGACATTGATATTATGAAACGCTAAAACCACAAGAGCATATGCCATCTAAGAGGAAAGGAGGAGCAGATAGCCAATAGCTAGATCACTGGATCGATTTATTTTGGGACTACATGAAAACTCCACTTAAAAATTATGCTGTAGAAGATATCTCAATTCTCCTTACTTGCTCCCTGAACTCTGAGATAAATAAATACTCCAGACACAGAGTTCAGTTCCCAGTTGCACACAGAGCCAGTGCTTTCTGCTTTTACCAATACCTTCATTACATTCTTGTGCAGCATGAGTTTGTCTGTACCTGTATAGTACCTGTTTGGTCCCGGGAAAAATATTTTCTGGGTTTTGTGTGTTTAATTTAAAGCGAAATTAAAGCAAAACAATGAAAAAAACACAATCAAATCAACAAAACTTAGATTAATGTGGAAACTGGTCTGAAATTACTATGCCAAAACACACATAAAGATGTCCATATGTTTCGGTTAAGAATATTATTTTCTTGAGACAGTGATATACTAAAAACAGATATTTTGTAAAACTTCATACTACTAAACTGCTTAAAGCTAGAAAGTCAAACTGATGAAGCAATTTTACTGTGTCTTCATTCTACATACATGGCCAGATAGATTAAATTAAGGGAATGAAAACATGTTATGAGGATGTCATCACAGTGACTTGTACACAGGTATCCTCAGAAATGAGGAGTTTGGTGGATGTGGTTGTCTTTGAAACACTGTTGTGACACTCATTGAGGAATAGCCCTGGTTGAAGAAAGTCATAAGTGAGAATTACCAAAAGCTGAAGTGGTACTGGGGCAATAAATGGACTACTGCTTCTCCGCACGTGGTCCTTGCTCATGGATCCCAGGGATCGCAGGGATGTTTGCAATCACACCCAGAGTGTCCTCTCTGTTCAGGAAACCTGTGGATAAAATTCACAGGGTTTTGTTCTTTTCTTAATGGAAGAAATTGGTCAAGTCTACTCCTTTCCTCATTTTACACTTGGAAAGGAAAAGAAACATTGAACTTTTCTAGCTCTTGTGCCACTACTGACCAATGGCAGTCCAAGCAGAGAGTTTTACATATGGCAACTGGAGGGATGATGAAGCATTAATGGCCACTTATGTATTTTGTAGTTTTGTGATAGCCTGATCAATGCTTATTTACTTTAGTTCTTCCCAACAGAGAGCACAGGTGACATGGGCAGGCCAATGAACAGTTAAATAAGGGTTTAGAGATAGAAGTTTGAAGACTTGTGACTTTATATTGGCCAACAACAGAAATTAACTGCAACAGTTTTGATATTTAGGATGGTTGTATTGGTACCAAGGATACTTATGATGAACTTCAAAAGATGTCTTTGCTTGTTGCTGAAATAAAAGGCTCTTTCTTGTCTTTGTGTTATATTTTATTACAATGTATGGTTACATCTCCATAATAGATCTCTTAGAAAGGGGAAAGAGCTATTGTTAGATTAACTAGGTCCATATGTCTGTAGCATAAATCCATATAATGAAGGGAGCCACACATATGGGAGTGTGAATGGGTGCTCTGAAGAAGAAATGGAGAGTGAGAGAAGCACTGCCGAGCTGGAAATGCAGGAATCTCTTTACCATCTGAAATATTACACTGCTTCATAATGGAGAATCAGAGTTTGCATTTGGGCAGAAGCAGGCTCTGTGCAATGCATTTGGGTCTGGATCAGGCACAGCAATGCAACAGTCCATAGCAATAGGCTTCTTTGTGGCTGTGCTAATCCATTTGCTGTCAGGAAAGCCGGTGCACTGTACAGATTGTGTCAGGTCTGCGCATCTCAGAGGGCTCCAATGGGACCAATGCCCCCAGGAGAACCCAGGAGCTTCAGTGCACATCTCAGAGCCCTCCTTTCAGGGCAGAGTACTTCTTATAATGAAACCCTGTAGATAGGCTTGCCCTGAGAGTTGTCCATTCTTCAAAGCAAGCTCAGGATGCAGCTACTGCTCCTTGTACAGGATCTGTCCCTGACTAAACCAGGATAATTATTAAGTCATCTTCTTCCCATTAACTTGTGAGAAAAATTCCTCTGAGCTTGAATGGCAGAACAGCATTAAGAGGGTGCACTTTTTTCTTTCTTTTCTTAAATCAACCAAACAGACAATTCACAATGAGGATGATCTTGTAATTACACACGTCAGAACAGAAAGCGTGATAGGTTGCTCAGATTTCTTTGAACATTTCTTTAGAAGAATTTGGGAGGAGAAAGGGTGGGAAGAGTTTATTGTAAATCAACTTTGGCACGAAACTTTTGTAAAAAGGTGCCCAACGTGCATTACATTCTTTGTTCTGTGTTTTTCCTACATATAAAGCCTTGACAACCTGCTATTCTATGATTGATGCACTTATTTCTTCTAAAGTATCACTAACCAAGCATATCATTTTTATACAGTAAGTGTATATTCAATTTCCTACAGTTTGTCTGCTAAACAGGCTCAGTAGTAAAACAAATATATACTGTCGCAGTCTACTGTTAAGGGGGACGAACTGAAAACCTCAGAATACTTTTCATTCGTGTTCCCTTTGCTTTTAGTGGCAATGAAATCACAGCAGGGGCACATGCTACATAGCCATATTTTTATAAAAGTTGTACTGTCATTGGGTGCAGTCTGCAACTACTGCAGACTTTGTACAATGTTAATAGGAATATTATGATTCATATATTCTTGCACAATAAGACAGGATGACATATCAGGTTTGCAGGCTCTCCTGACAAGGTATGAGGTATTTATCTGGGTTTTTATACCATAGTCTTATCAGCCTAGTATCTGAACGACTATTGACATCATTATCATTCATGTATTCATAAAATATGTAGGGGTCTCCCAGTTACATTCTATAAAGTATGGAGCTGCTCCTTCATAGTGTGAAAGAAAATATAAACTGAAGAAAAAGAATGCAGACTCCCGTTGGCTCAGTATTGGATCCCTGGCACTGCTGGACCAGGCGAGAGGATAATGGATCTGCGAGAATTCATGTATGTTTATGATGTACGAGGCATTTCAGCTGACATTGAATCAGGTCAGTGGGTCCATTGGACAGGATGCAATGTCAATTGAACTGTTATGTATTATTGATGTCAGTCACAGAATAGATAAAAACATTAGCAAAATAGCTTCCATTGCCATTTCGGCTTTTTTTCCCCTCAAATGACAAAAGGCACCAGTCCATATTAAATACAAGAAGTCTTCAAAGTTTCTGATTCTCAAACAGTTTTGACTTGGAGCAAATCTAGGAAATTACAAACTACTGCCAAAATATTTTTTTTTCATTGAACAAAATGGCTTAGCTTGTTTCACTTACGTTTTCAATCATGGAATAAGTTTTGCTTACAAAAGAGAAACATGGTTGCTCAAGGTCCTCTTCTGCAAATTGTTAGGCATAAGTCCTTTTACTCACTCTACATTTTTGCTTATCTCTATGTTATATATCCCTTCACAATGAATTTTAAAAGACCAATTCTTATTTACATTTAAAGTAACTTTAAACTGCCCGTTCTCTGACATTAAAGCACATATTAGCACTTCTTCACACTGCCAAAGATGTAAAAAGACCGTAATGCAAATCACACCCTATGGACTATGCATATACTTAAAGTAAGAGGACATGTGAAAATTAACTTAAAAGATTTCAATGCGGATTATACCCATTTTACCTAACCTTAGGCATCTCATATAGGCATTGCTCCCTAGAGATACATACCACTTGGGCTGCTACCACAGCTGACCTGTTCCTAAGCTAGAAGTCTTAAATCCCCTAAATAGATGGTAAAAACTGAGCTGCATTTTAAATGTCATGTAAAAAAATAGCTCTGTATGTATAAATATTTATAGGATTTAACACCTTATGAGGGAAGTAAGTGCTGTGGGGCAGACCTCACAAAGACTACATACAGTTTCTTTGCATCCTGGGTTCTTCAGATCTCTTTAGTGACATTTTAAAACTTAAAGCTATTAAGTAACACCATAAATTTCAATAGGGCTGTGTGTGCCTAAATATAAGCACTTAAGTGTTTTACAGCTTCAGATCACGAATCATATACTTGCATTTGCTAATTAGCTCCATAAAGGGACAAGGAAGTATGTGTTTTCCTAATTTGCATACTCAAAGCTGTTCTGCGTGTGTACCTTTGGCAGGCTCATCCGAGACTTACATCTTTGCACCTGCACCTATGGAAAATAGTTTTGTTCAGAGCAAAACTTAGGAAAATGCAAAGTGTAATTTTAGTAAAGAGCATTATCTCAACGAAATATTATTAAAATCAAAGGAAATGCACTCAAAAAAATGACATGACTCTTTGCTTGTTCCTTTCTAATGAAAGGTTTGCCTAATCCTTTGCTATGGTACAGATTTCTCCTATTGCTTGATTTCACCATGACATTTATAGCACCCTATGCCAATTTGTAACTTGTGGGCACAAGAACAACAAGGACTCCAATGTTAAACATTTGAATCCTTGCCAGTAGGGCCACTGGTCTCACCTCGGAAGCTTCAGAAATTTACAAAGTAAGGTTTAATAACAACCTGGCACACAGTCTGATTGATGCTTTGTTGACTTTCACAATAATATTCTTTTTGTTTGTTTGTTCCTATCCCCTGCAACTTATCTTTGCTTCCTAGTGCTTTGTTTTGAACTAGGAATGCTTATAGGGTCATGAAAACTTAAATTTTTATACTGAAAGTGTGGGCAGAGATAGGCTACTACTAAACATAAGTGTTATCTTCAGAAGTGTAAGCAGAGTAAAAATCTCTCCCTCCTCCCCCCAAAGAGATACCACTAATTAGTGATTCTTTGATCCCACCATCTCTGAACAGTGACTACTACAAGCAAGGTCATCAGGCCCCTGGCAGAAGTAATCAACCTCTTACATGTAAACCAAGGGTCACAAAGTGGACTAGGTTTTACAAAACATTGTGAACAGCGACTTCTTTGAATGATTTCTCTGGACATCTTGGTGGTGCCATTTATTATGTTTGGTCTCAAATTCAATACTATTTTTGAAACAGAAATAAAAATCAATTAATAAACCTTCTTTGGATACAGGAGGCACATGGTAGTGGTGCTTGCTCCATTCACGGTGGTCAAAGCAGCACTTCAGGACATGCTCACATGATTCAAAGGATGCAATAGTTCTGGTAAAGTGTGGTTTTCATTTTTGTCTTATGCCCCTAACAATTCAGAAGCTGAATGAAACTACAATGGATGCTTCATCTATACATGCTCAAGACTGTGTTCCAGGTTCACGAAAAAACGGCATTTGCCTCTGTGTCCCCTCTGCAGTGTTTCCCCACGGCCTCAGCAGCCATGGACCGGGCGAGCTCACCCACTGGGAACTGGGGTCATCCTACTGCTACCTAAGCTGGCAATGCAGGGAATTTCACAAGCACTTTCTACATGAATATACACCTCTCATTAACAAGGACTGCAAACTATTTGTTCCCTTCCCCAGGTCTTTCCTCCTCTGACAGCAAGTGGCTGTTGCAGTTAATCTAAATAAATTCCTCCCAGGCTCTCTGTTCAGTGTTTCCCCCTCTTCACAAACCAAAGCATCTTACATTGTAAAACAGATAACCAAAAATGATTACCACCAGGTTCTTAAAATATTTTTAAACTTCCCCTTCCCCACCCAAGCCTTTTGATGCAGGGAGAAAATCTCACACAGTGCCTACCCTTATCTCCCCAAGAGAAAACAAAGAGAGTTAAAGGAAAACGTCTTCTGCAGAGACTGCCTTTTCTGTGCTTCTCTCCCCACTGTGTGCCAAATAATGGCATCTGTTCCTGCTGTTCTTTAGTTCCCCCATCCAGTGCGTTTTCAACTTCCTGTGAAAATTTGTGGTTCTTAAAACCAAAGGTCATGTTTAACACTTAAGTTCAGTTTGGAAGGATTTGGATTTGTTTATCTTCTTTTTTTTTTCCTAGCTCTCCTTTGAAAATTAACAAAAGGTTTTCACTCGCTCTTTGTATTGTGCACATTTTACACCCTTCAGTGTACATCTCTGCAATTTGGGTTAATACTCTGGGAAATATCCATTCATGTATTGATAAGCATTAAAGCATTGCTGTTTCCGTGCCTTCTGGCGAGGTTCAGCGTGCCGTTAGAAGCACAAACTCCTCTCTCACTGCCCTCACACTGTGTGATCAGTCTGCAGTGTATTGGAATTCCCTTCGTCAGGTCTACAAGAAAATTCGAGTTGCATGTAAATGAAGCCACATTTCTTCTAAGCTGAGGCTGCTAGAGTAAATAGTCAAAATTCTACTGAATTATGATGGTTTTGTACAAGAGGAGCTGAACTCAGATCACCAAATTAGTTTTTCTTATTGCTTCAAGTTAGACTCGAACTGTGATCCTGGAGCTGAAATGCCACTGAGTGAGCTGGTCACCCCATATGTTTACTGGCTTTCTACATTTTACAGTAGACATCTTGAGATGGTTTGACCACTGATGAATTGCAGGCCTCCACTTATTCACTATTTTCCCTAAAATACGATTTATTTTTTAAAAAATAGTATTTGTCAGCTGAAAGGGTGCACTGAGAGATGGTTAGGAATAATTTGAGAAAGGCACAGACAGGCTGGAAGTTAAAGGCAACTACATAACTTTTTACATGAGTGAAAAAAAACCAAACCCAAACCCAAGACCTTCATTGTTTCCTTTCTAATATTAAGAAAAATGGTCTGTGCATGTTGCTGAACATTTATTTCAGTGCCAAGTAGGCAAAAGCCCAGAGAGCAAGATTTGGGGTCCATGCAGACTGCACCCACCACCCCTTCAACCTCTATTTTTCCTATCTGAAAATTCATCCTGCAAATGTCACTTTAGAGATAAAGGGAAAAATTCCTGAGAAGGATAGGGTTTTAATAATATAATTTTTAAAATGTCTCATATGTTTCATTTCTGCTCATTTTAGATAGGGAATACACCCCACAGGTCTGACACCTTGTGCTGGCTCCCAAGATTTTCTCTGCCCTTGATTCACAGGAGCAGGCAGAAGCCTTCGTGTCCTTCAGTCTGTACACCCTGTGGGTCTGCCATGGTCTCCCTTGTTTGGTCCGAGAATCAGATGCTATTTCTGGTCTGAAGACATTTGTTCTCAATAGCCTACACAGCTCAATAGGATTTTAAGGTACATTTGTTAGGGATTATAAAGCACCTAAAGATGTATCAAGTGGAAGGGTCAATACAAGATCAGGGTGTATTGTGTTACGGTGCATTGCATTCTGTGGTATGTCTCAATTCACTATTGGAAACCAGATGTGGCAGACAAGCCCAGCCTATTTTTTTTAACATTTGTAGATACCTTTGAATTATGTCATCAATGTTTAAAGATTTTCACAAAGATTTCAAGAAGTAGATTTTCTCAAGTCTTTCAATTGCTATCAAAACCTCAGATTCTGTTGGATAATTGGAACGCTCTATCCCAATCCAAAAAATAATAAGCGTAAAAAGAACTCTTATATCTTTGTTTCATAATATATACAGAGCATGGTATGAATTTGCTACCTGTAAGGTGTATTGAATTTTTAATCATCTATATATTTATGGTAAAGAGTAACACATTACTTCTAGCACACAAAAGCTTATGGCATACGATTATCCTTAATTAATGGGTAAGTGCAAAGCTTTATTATTCAATGAAACTGATTTATTATCTTAATTCTCCGATGTTCTGCTTCATGTTTCCATTGAAACCATTGTTTGCACCATGGTAACCAGCAACCACCATATGTACGTGATCTTTTTTATGACCTATACGTAATTAGATTTTATTGTTTTCTTAAAGCTGAAGTCTAGCCTGTACAAGCGGTCCAGCTATAGCTTATGATACCTGTAAATGAGGGACGGGTCGCTTGCTGCTTTGTTTCTGTAATAACCGGGTCATGTTTTAGTGTATTATTATAACCTGGTGTCTATTTTTTCCCCAGCAGTCCTGCACACATCCCTCCTCTCTCTTCCTGAGCACGATGCCACACTTGCCTACCTGTCCCTGTCTCCTCTGCTCGGCACAGCTAGTTAACTGAAAGGAAGTGAAAAGAGCTGAAAGCTAGTGGGTGTCGGAGCTGCCTAGTAGAGAGATCCCCAGCTAATTGCTAGTCCTAACAGGCACAATTAGCCGCTACAAGCCCTTTGAGATGGCCCTGGGCTCCTCTCAGGTAACAGCCATCACTAGATAAAGGCTGAAATACGCTGCATTTAGAGAGACACTTGCAGACAGGGATGTCACAGGCTGCCAATTATGCTCTGCCTGTACACAGTCACTTCCAAGAACCAGACAAGACACATACACCTGAAGTTAAAGGGACAAGATGTGTACTATTTTGAACTACACAACTGCGGGGCATGCAAAGATATAACCCTTCTCAAATTAGATTGTGTCATCTTTTCAATTATCAGTTCTTGATCAAGTTTTGCAGTGGTTTTTAATGTTCACTCCAAGCAGTGAGTCCTGGGAAGCTCAGTGGGAGAGGGCTGCATATTTTGTTTGCTGTATGTGATGTTACTTTAAGCAAAGTTTCACCATCACCACACAATCAGAAAAGGCTTAAACAGGCCTCTTCTAACAAAACAGTGGTGCCCTGCCCTGGTGGGACTGTAATCCTTCAGTCATCCATTCCTCACAGGAGACACACATTAAGATACCTAAGGATTAACTTTGAAATTAGTAAGTGCCTCACACTTCATTATTCATAAACAAATTACCTTCTCAGAGCATCTCTGGCAGTACAACCTTGCTCTCAAGCAAAGAGCTTCTGTACAAAATAAAACAGCCCAGAAAGACAACCTTAAAAAAACCACATCAGATTTAAAAAACAATTGGAAGGAAATGGGCAATTTCAGGTAGCTACCACAACATGGGCCACCAACAACAGAATCCTATAGAAAGTTATCATAGCTCAGTGCATAAATACCGTAAGAATTTTAAGATCTAGATCTAAGTTGTGGTCATTGGTATTAATATACAATTTCCAAGGCTATTAATATACAATTTTCAAGGCATGTAAGAAGCACAACTTTTGTATATTGGTAACCTAAGTTAGCTACCCACTTCTGTTCTTCCATAGCCATTTAAAAAGAGATTCAGAAAAACTGTGTAGTCACAATTTCCTCTGAAGAAAACTCTTATTTTGTTGCTGTGATAATTAAAACCTCTCCACTGCTTAACTTCCGAAGATCCTGTATCTCCTGCCATTCTCTGTTAGAACATCGAGTTTCTTTCATGGCTACATCAGGGGCACATTCTCTCGGTGTTTGTCAAAATCTCTCAAACTACCTGTAACAAATAAAACTAAAATTAAAATCTTCCTATCATGCTTACTTGCTTTTCACATAGCATCTTGAAGACCATCTCCCAGATCATATAACACCTAATGAAGCAGGTTAATATTCAGAAGTCAGCTTCCCCAATTCTGACAGATACCACATGGGAATAGCTCTTTCTGTTTAGCAAGCTAAACCAAAATTCAAGATACAAATCTCTGGTTTTAGGGCTCAGTTTAAATTTTTTCCCAAAAATTTTGTGATCTTAATATGGAAAGCATGCAAAGACCATAATTGCCAATTATGGAATGGTTAAATTCTCTTAAAGGATAAAAATCACTTGACACAGTTGGTTTCACCTTCCCAGAACTAAGAATGAAGCCCCAAATTAGGACTTGTAGGTTTTGTTGAGACCTATGCCTGTCTGCTTACTTACATGGAAGGAAAAGAAGACCACTGAATGGATTAACAACGTATGTTACCTGCACTTATGCTACTCTCATAATGATCTACTGATCAGCCCTGTGATAGATTTGTGAACCAGATTCCAGGTAAAAGGACCCATAGAGCCTGTGCTTACATTATTGCTTCCAGTGCTCATTTTAGATTTCAGAGGCTTTTTATTAGGGGTTTTTTTTGTTTGCTTGTTACAAACTGGTTTGTTTTCCTTATTAAAGAGTGGACGTCTTTGAAATATATGCAAAACCAGCATGCTAATATTTGATTGCAAGCCAAGCAACAATCAAAAAACTAAAAGGAAAGAATGAGTGTTCTATTATTAAACTAGCAAAATAAATAGATATACCTTTTTTCCCTTTTTACAGATACATTTGCAACCAAATTAGTAACAAGATCTCCTCCAGTATAAATAAAAAAGGCTTGCACTTACCTATTAATTAAGAATAATGGAATGCCATAAGCTTTTGTGTGCTAGTGGTACTGTAATTTGTTACTCTTCACTACAATAAATATATAGCTGATTAAAAATGCAGTGCAGCTTACATATATTAAATTCATACTGCATTGTGTATTGATTCACTTTGTACATCCCAGTAGTCCACTGAAATTGAGGGGAGTAAGCTTTGGACCTCTCAAGTAAAGAAGAGAATTCTCTAGTGAGGCAGTGAGGTTCAACAGACGGATCTACCACACATGGTGTCACAGGGTTTGGGGCCACACATCTCACTGGCTGACCTATTTGGTCACGCCAAGTTGTTTAACCAGGTACTCCTGTAGCCTTTCTGCACCATGAAGGGGCAATGACAAAAACCCCAGTGGCCCAACTGGTCTCCCTGGGGACAGAGGTTCCTGTCTCACTCTCAAGCCATCAGCTTTAGGGGTTTTAAGGACCAAACAAGGATCTCAGAAAGCAGATTCTCCTTCCCAGCTTAGAGGCTTGGTTCATTGCTCTGGTGTCCCATCTCCAGCTGTGAGTTACTCGAGGGGATCATCGTCTCCAGCTCCCCCTCTTTCCCACCTCCTTATCTTGAAAAGTCAGCAAAAAAACTCCAAACAAAAACCAACTGAATACATCTGGTGAATTACACAGTAGAGGGTAAGCTAATGTACTAAGAACAACATCCTTGTGAAAATCACTTAAATTTCCCAAGCAAATTAACACACACTGAACTTGTGAGTTCCTTTTAGGAAAAAAAATAAATTAAAATATAAGAAATAATAATAAAAAAAGATAGGAGAATCATGAGGCTTATTCATTGTGAGAAACGGGATCATTGTGCACACCATTGTGTGTGCTCCTCAAAAATACCACTACGTACGGCTTTGTACAGCATTGCAAACTTTGGGATCTTTTACAAAGTGAAGAATTAGGCACTTTTCACTACAAGGGTTATTGCATCAGAGTAAACACGCCACTTATCCTTTTCATGGTGACCACTACAGAACTCAGAAATAATTTGCATGGGTAATTTAAACCAGATGCATTTTAAGTACACCCTAATCTATATAGAGCAGAAACCTAAAGCACTATGCCTTTGAACCAAATTAGACCCATCCAATATATTAATGCTTAAGACTCTTTAGAAGTTAAATTTTTATTTTAAAAAGTCAGAGTTCTCACCCATGTAAGAAAAATATACCTCACCTTGCTATAAGTGGTTATGTGTTGGGCTTTTTGCCTGCAAAACCAGATCCTTACACCACCACCAGTGAGAAAATGATTTTTTCACCCTTATTGTAGCCTCTTTCATCTAATCAGGGTAAATTATCACTCTGTACTTACTAACTTACCTACTCAATTGCTAATAATCTTAGCAGATAATAAGGAGACGAAAAAAGTTGGTTCTCCTGAGAGGAACTGGAATTTGCTGCCTGAGGGAAATGTAGAAAGGGAAAAGTAAAGAAAAAAAGGCATCAGAAAAAAAGAAAAGATGGTTAAAGAAGAAAACAAAAGACAAATTATATGCAATATTATCCCACAGAGTGATAAGAAATGTAACGATCATGCACTCCAGGAATAAATAATATTAATGACCAGAAGTTTAGTCACTGCCTAAACCCATATGTTTCAAGCTTTGATCTTTTTGAAAACTTCTATTACCTGTGGGAGTACTGCTGTGGGCTGAGTGTGGTGTCTGGGCCACGGTCAGCCACTGTTATCAGGATCTGGCTCTGCATGCATGATAAATTTGGCTCCCCCAACAATCACAGACAGAGCCCGCTGCTGTGGACTCCAGAGGACCATGACAACAAGCCAAGTAACTTTCAGCACGATCCTATATTACAGTGTTGAACACAGACAATGCACCATATGCAACTGTATTTAATGAGAAAAGTTAGTTAGGAAAAAAACCAAACCCACCCAACATGAAAATTCAGATCAAAGCAAGATTTTATATTAATGACCTTCTTTCAGCAAACTAGTCATGTATCTTTAAGAGTCAAAATGCCAGTCTTACATATTAACCATAACCAAATGCCTGTGTCTGACAACAGCATGCTGGAGCATTTGCTCATTATAAGCTGTGAAAGAAGAGCAATACCCACCTATTCTCTGATGATATTTCCTGTGCTTGGACTTGAAGGCTTTAAGTATTGGCCATTCTGGATACAGTGTGGTTTGTGACATCTGATAGGATCTTCAACCAGAACAGTATGGCTGTAGGCCATAAAATAAGATATCAGAAAATAGAGAACCAAGGAGATAAATTTTGCGAGTCCACCTGACCAATCCAGCTGAGCAGAATGCTGGTTTCCTGAACCCCATGAAGCAGGCACGTAAAATATCTGTTTCTTGATGGGCTTGGCAGATGTGATGCCAGAAATAATTCTACTCTGATTTATTTTTGTAGCTTTATCTAGTTCCCTATATTAAACCTACAATCCTAAAATAATTTTAGGGCCATTTATTTTTATGTCTACAAACAGTAGAGTTACCCAAATGTTAAAAGCCTATGCTCATAGGCCCATAAAAGCACTGTTGATTAGATTGCTGTATTTCAGTTTTTAGTTATCAACACTGACGCTTTTGGAAAAAATTGAGTACAATATACTTCTGTACACATTGCAGTGTTTTTAACCATTTAGTCAGTACCACGTACATCAAATAGACACCATAATAAAACAGAAATACATTAAACATACATCTGGAAGCACTTCGTAACTGGCTTCTGCTTATGAAAACGACTGTACATAATTTCATCGTTCACTTTAATTCAGTCACATGCTGCAGTCAATGGAGTCAGATAACACGCTGCAATAAGATTCAAGCGTAGATTTCTCGTGTTAAATTCCATGCTTTATCTGTCAGCCCACACTTGCCATCACTTATGAGTCCATAACGTAGCACCAGAGTCTGCAGCAGCCGTACTGGACATGGCAGAGACCTGGTGGGATACCGTGACATTCACCATTCAGACTGTCATTGCTCTATACATCTCATGTCACATTTTGTGGGTAGTTACTAACAGCAATTCCAGCAGCACTGAGTAAGTTACCCTTAAACAGCTTGACCAGAAACTGTAAGAGGAAACCAAAGCTGGAACACAGGAGGTTCCACTTAAATTTGAGAAGAAACTTCTTCTCAGTGAGGGTGACAGAGCACTGGAACAGGCTGCCCAGAGAGGTTGTGGAGTCTCCTTCTCTGGAGACATTCAAAACCCGCCTGGACGCCTTCCTGTGCAACCTCATCTAGGTGTTCCTGCTCCGGCAGGGGGATTGGACTAGATGATCTTTTGAGGTCCCTTCCAATCCCTAACGTTCTGTGATTCTGTGTGATTCTGTTAGCAGTCAGGGGCATGAGGGACCTCTTCTTTTCTTTTTACCCTTTAACTCTTGGTTTGAACCTTTATCTTATATGCAGTCCAGGATGAAAAGTCTATACATATGTATATTTCATACTGTATATTTTTTCTGTTTCAGCCACAAAGGGCACATTTGCAGCAATAATAGAGGCAATAGAAGTATATGTGGCAAAACGAAAACTACTGTAGTATGACCGATAACATACCCAGCAGAAGTTTGATCTCAAAGGATATGCGTTTCAAAAACAAAGGTACCTTACCTTATCTACTGGTATTCTTTTACTAATACCAGCTAAATCCCACAAATGGACCATAAAACTGGTGAGCTGGCATGCAATAATGCATGGCAAATCATCTTTCTGCTTTTTAAGAACCACATTGATCAAAGCATGACTGAAATAATTAGCACAACAGACATTATAGCTAAAAAAAATTAGACAGAACATTTAATCTACATCCATCTACATTGTTAAAATCAACAACAAAACAGCAAAATGTCATGAGTCTCCGTGACAGTGACACTTCCAGAGACACCATTGGTTACCCTCTTTTTTGGTTGATGGCTGTGCCTCAGTAATGTATTTCCAATCTTTTCTTAAACTTGTTCAATTATAAACCAACCTAATACAGACAGATTCATAAACACAAAACCACAAACACTTTCTTGTTTAAAATATGAATAGACATTCTTTGACAGAAACTACAGATTTAGTTAAGATTCAGTACAATAGAAGAGGTTTCCAAATTGTTTACTACTCAATGATCTGAAAATACTTTATAAATATTACATTATCTTTGTTTCAGAGCAACAGTCATTCATGCAACAATCCAGGCAGCTAAATAGAGGTATCGCTTTTACAAGCTGAGGAAACCAAAGCACAAGAAGACCAAACAAGTAATAAAAGAAATTACAAGATTTCTATTCCAACACTAGAAACTAACACAGATTTATTTTTTTAGTTCAAGTCTGTGTTTTAAATTTCGGCTCTACTGGCTCATTGTTTCCCTTTGCTTTGCTGGAGAAAACAGGATATTTAAAGACTTCATCTAAAAAAGTCACTGCATTAAATATAGCCTGGCAAGCTCTTGAACTGAAGAACATTGTCCCTTGCAGCCTGACTAGCTGGCCAGTCCAGCTGGCCTGGATGAAATTTCTTTCTTGATCATTTTGTTTATAGGATATGTTTTGCTTTGGCACTTCTGCCGCCTGCTCTTGTTTTCCATTACTCCATGGCTGTGAAAGTGCTTGCCTGCTTCAGTCTACACTTACCCTGAGAGAGCAGAAATATTCTCTTCTTATAAAATAAATTTTGAATCATTCTTTCATTAGTCAAATTTGCTACTTTGCACTTTGGTGCTTTATAGTGAAGACAGATGGACCACGGGGAATCTGTGTAATGGGATGAGTATTATATAAGTCTAACCAGGACGTAACATGGACATCTACCTCACCGTCACTGAGTCCAAACAGAAGGTTTTGGCTTTGCAAATGAAGATGCCTCAAGATGCCATACATGGCAAACCCGCATTAATTTTTCACAGTGACTGGATATAGAGGTTGATAAGCTCAGAGTAAAAACAGCAACATCAAACAACACAGAGGACAAGGGCATCCGTTACTCCACCCTCCCTCAGAGCCTTTACAAGTTGCTGCCCCAGTGCTAAACAGATGAAACTCCATTCCCTACAGTGGTGGCAGGAGAGAAATGCAGTAGCTTCATCTTTCTGTTCCCCAGGGCTCTGGGCTGTGTGTTGCCAGAGGAAGATAACTGCAGAAAGACTCAATGCAAATCAGCTGAGGGAGCCATCTCCTGCTCCACAGCTGCAGCAGAACTGCAGCAGCAGCAGCAGCAAGACCCTGGTTCAGTGAAACCACAGATTAAGAATTATTATTCTTTACTTGGGTTTGCAGTGATCAGCAAGGTTGTAGCCAAAAGACAACATACTTTCACCATCCTATGGTTCCCAGGGTGGAACCAGACACACTGCTGCTCTAGATGCCTATGCAGCAAACTCACACGTTCATTTTCAATATGGCTTTGAGGTTTGCTAAGTGATGCTGGTCAAAGCACTGTTGTTGTTTGCCAATAGAACAACAACAAAAAATTATTTTCCCTCTTCTTTAAATGTGGCTGTATTTTACTGCAAAGGAGGGGGAACTGAAAATAATTTTCTGCTTCAGTATTATCAATTATCCAAAGCCCATTTGCACCATTATAACTTTAATGCTCTCCCAATAGAAATATAATTCTCATTATTTTTATTGGGTTTTATTTTTATATTGCTATTAAACGCATATCACCAGATTCTCTGTTTTCTTAAACTACGTGGGCCAAATATCCAACCCAGTACAAAATCCTGACTTTAAAATGGTGCCCCTGGGCTTAGGCATGTATGCAACGTGCACAATGGTGATGCTGAAATTGCTTAGGCATAGGATCATTTCTATAAATAAAGTTATGCAAGCAAAGATGCTGCTCTTGCAGAACGGTAGCCCAGAATTTTACCATAACCACCAAAGCATACTCAGTAGTAATCATATTTCCAAACAATCCTCTTTCTTGATCAAAAAGGACTAGTGTTAGGGAGCAGGTAATGATGTCCTTCAGCACAATTCATTAAAACATGCCAATCACTTAACAGAAAGAGTCTAAAAGAACAGGAACTGTTTGAGAATATAGCTTATTTTATATTTTTCTACAGATGTTTTAGAATCAAGATAAATTCAATCCCTGTTCTTGCTTCACCAAAGATAGAAAGGGAGAGGGTAAAATAGATGCATTCCAACAAGAGACAAATTACTGTTGTGCTTCTGTTGTGAGAGGTAGAAATTCTAGTCTTTTCTTGTGGATTTGCATATTTAGTAAGTAAGAACACTCTCTCTTTTGCAACCTAGTTTTTATCTGTTATAGTTAATATTAAGATGTCATACTTTGTATATTTTAAATCAAAATACCAGATATTATAAAAATAAACTACACTTTGAAATTATTTTCCTGCTTTAAACCATAAAGCCAAAGCAGACAGTGGATGAGTACAAAAAGAGGTTTTCCAATGCACTTGTCTTGCTTTAAGTACACTCACTAAAGAATCCAGAAATAATGCATTTGAATGCAAAATTTCTCCTGCTCCAACCCTCTTATTCACAATATTTCTGAAAGCAGAATTTACCAGGTTAATCCCTCTCTCTCCTCCCTCTGCCATCTTTTGTGTTCCTGCCTGAAGCCTGTGTACCCCGTCTGGCAGCAGCAGCCAGCTGGGTGGGTGGCCTCCCTGGCTGCTGCTCCTTCTCCAACACATCACACTGACATGGGGACCACATCACGCTGATGCAGGGACTGCAGCACTGCCCCATGCCCAGTGCCCATGCAAGCTCCCTCAACGAGCTGCTCTGGTCAACATGAGTAATGGAGCCCCTGGGCTGAGTCAGGTCTGAGAAGGCTGGATAAACCTTCTCCCTGGACCTACACGATGGTCCTTAAGCAGGCTCCCAATGTAATTTTAAACTTCACTTCATCATAATGATAGGCTACAAACGAGCCTCCTATGAACATAATAAGCACAGTGAAAAAGATAAACTACTTGAAGAAACACTATGGTAAATACCAACTGGAAATGGGACATAAACCAGTAAGGCAACATATTCAGCTGCCTGGACCTGCCCTCTGCCATGCAAATGTGGCTGCCAAAGAAACTGTCTTAGTCAAACAGGCATGAAAAGGTGGGTATAAAGGCTCCTCTACTTGTTACTTCATTCCTCATTTTCAGTTTTACTCATGATCGAGTGCTTTTCCAATATAGACATTTATAAGGCTTCATTGTTTCATATAGTAGTACCTGATATATCAAACCTTTTTTTTTATCTTTTTGCCTTACATTTCCAGCTTGGAAACTTCTGTTTGCCTTAATGAATTTTGTTTGCATAGTTGACTGGCATCAGGTTAAGCAGGTATTGAAATGTGATATAACAACCTAATCAACCGTTAACAGGTGTAGAAGAAGCCCTGACAAGGAGCAGTCTGAAACCCGTTCATGATGAGATTCTTTCTGATAAGGGAAAAAGGGGAGGTGTAGGACCAATTTATGCATAAATTGGTCACATTTTCACACCTAGCCCCAATTATCTAAAAAGGGTTTAACATTATATTTATATTGATAAGCTTAACAATGTTGAACGACGACTCTGGGATGATCTGTTACAATTCACATCCAAAGCGACCAGAAGGAATAATTGGAAACCCTCCAGCATTTCAAGAAAGAGAAGCAGCCTTGAAAAAGATGAAAACTGCCGTACAAGGTCTGGCTTTTGCTGAAATTACAACATAAATTCCGAATGAAGGATGACCAAGAATAATTCAACAATTACAAATTCCCCTCTAAAGACAGAGGGAATGCTACAAGATTAGAGAAATTGAGTCATCCCAAACGTCTTCAAACGAAAAAAAAAGATAGTAATGACTACAGGCTGACTGAGACATTTGATAGACTGTATCCCTGATTGATTGCACAGGGGTTTTAGCTGAATAACCAGTTTTTATGCTATGAATATCAATAGTTGGCTACATAAATAGAGAGCATACTTGCCAAACAATTATGGAAATCCTCATACCCATCACCAGCGTGTAAGTTAACCTCAAGCTATATTAGACTGTCTTTAATGGGCTACAATCATTTTGACATCTTCTTCAAGGCAAGAGCACCCATAAAATGCCTAACTGATTTCCCATACAAGCCAGGCCAGCAAGGCCAGCCTGTCACGTGCAAGTATCTCAAACAATCAAAACCTAAATATCTACTCTTAAAACCCCCCTTTAACTGATGAGCTTGTGATTCTTCCTATGAAGTGTTTCTGTTTTCCAGAATCAATTCGTACAATAAAGAGGAGGAAGCTCTCCCCTGCCTATTAACAGCAGAGAGACCAAGGTGAAATCATATACAGGCTTTTAAAAAGGTATGATAAAGGAAGGTAGATAATAACACCACCTATAAATCAAGGCTGTATCTTACAAGAGACACAGAGATAATTTCATTTTCCACTCCTCCCAAATTTAGCACAGAAGTACAGCTGTCAATGAACACTGGCACTGGTTGCAGCGCCCCATAGGGCAACACCCCGGGTTTTATGGCAACAGCATTTATGAGGCTCCCACCATCAGCCTCTCCTTTCCCATCCCCACATTCTGGGAGGGCAGCTCATGCCACTGGCCTCCCTCTTCAGGGACCTCTCCTGCCTCTCCATCCCATCTTCAGCTCTTCCCCATTCCCTTCCTTCTGCAGGAGTGGTTTGAGCCAGGCTTAGCCCTGAGCTGGCATCCCTGCCCAGCAATGATTAATTTTGCATACATGGCTGAGAAGCTTTGGACCATTACAGGTCAGGCCTATACTGAACCATGCTTGTAAATGAGGGATTTTTTCTCCATGACAGGTCTGGAACAATAAAGTAAACTGCAATTAAGTCAATCTTTCCTTTTTTTTTTTTTTTTTTTTTCCCCAAAGTGTTGGTAAACTGGAAGATTAGAAAATAAATGTTTTGAGGATGAAGATGCTGTATTTGTTTCAAACGATATTTTCATTTAGATTAAAAGTAAATTAAAAAAAACCACAACAAAAAAAGGAAAATTCAGAACAAAGTCAAGTGAAAATAATATTTTCTGTTTTGAAAACAGCAGGATGAAACACTGGGAATAAAGACAGGGAAATTACATACTTGGAAAACATGGGAATGAAACACTTAGGTATTTGCTAGATTTTTTTGTTACCTTTCTTCCTCTATATGAACAACTTGGTTCAGCCAAGAAGAATTCAACAATATTTTAGCATTGCTGATTCTCTGTTTTTCGCATACACAAATATAAAAAAAGGATTCAAGTGTCAATTTTTGATCTGTTCTTCTTGTAAATGAACACATAGGCATTTACACAGCTGATCTGGAGAGGTGCTAAATACTCTTATCAACCATTGATGACACAGACAAAATTAGAGCTCATCTAATAGCTCTAATAGAGCACTATTTGTGTGTGTCCTCCCCCAAAATCAGCAACAAAAAGTTCTAATGAAAGCTATGGAGGTGCTCGTAGTGAGGGGGTCATAGCCCTCTCCAGCATTCGCTGGTCAATATGAGCAACGTTTGTCATTTTGCTCTCCCTCACCTCCCCAGGGGATGAAATGTGTGAAACATTTTGCTACCATGGTCCGAGTCCCCCAGATGCCTAGTGGGCTAATGGGGCTTTGCACGGCATCCAAGAATTAGATACATTTCAAATCACAACCAATACTCCAGCTTTGTACACAACTAGCCAACTTTACTATAAAATCCAGGTCACCCCTTTTATACATATATCTATGGATTTGCATAAACGGTGCCAGTGTAATTTAAAACTATGGTGCCAGCACCTTATTTCTAAGGGATTTCAGGGGTGGGGATGTGTGCTAGAGAGTGGGCCAGGAAGAGAGTCAATAGTTCATAGTATCCTTCCACAGGGTACTCCTTAGAGGATCTCTGAAGTACATCACTGACATTTGTTAACTGATCCTTAGGACACTCTCCTTGAAAGGCACCAAGACAGTATTATTGTCCCATTTTATAGAGGGGAAACCTGAGGTAAGAATTCAAAGACACATACTATCTCTCTGAGACATTAAATGAACAAGCCAAGACAGACTCCTCATATTTTTCACTTTCAAGGTAAAATTGTACAGGAGTGCATTTGTGTGCAAGCTTTCACTTGCAGCCAGAAGCAAAGGGCAGCAAAAAGTGTAGCTCATGTCATCTGCACTGGGTGAAGTCATAGACCCGAGTGTGACCAATGTTATCTCCACAGAAAACATCGTTACCACAAAGCAGAGATCTGTGGTCTACATGAAGTTAATCAGAAATTTCCATTTTGTAGACTTGGCACAGGATGGGTAGCATCTCCCTTCAGCAAAAAAAATAAATAATAGACATTATGAATAACATTATGGAAACATTATAAATGCCACCCTGGTCAGACATAGAGAAAAATCTGGAAAGGTAACTAACTGGGCTCCATGCCACAACTTTCCAGGGTTGCAGCTCTTTGCTTTGGAGGTCTTGCTGCCTATATCCATCCTTGGTAGCTCCTAGAAGCAATGCATGTTCTCCTAGAAAAACCACTGCATTATATTTATAATCTTCCGCTTTAATTAAATATTCTTTTCTTCCATGGATCTACAGAAAAAACTATGTCACTTGGGTCAGAGCTGCATATATTTTTAATACCAACCCTTGCAGTCAGGAAAGAGAAAGGAAGAAAAGGAGGAAAATGGGAAGAAAGCTGTGCAGTGCAGTACAGTAAGAAGGATGTCTTGGCATTATACATACGTTCCTCTCACAGGAAGGTTAGCACATACATTTTAGCATCTAAAATCTGCCACCCATCTTAGCCACTGACACGCTATAAAGCTGACAAGTGGCCACTGTGGCCAAAACCATGCAGCTCCATCTCACTTCCCTCCAGCCAGACACAGTTCCCCACATCAGCCTGGCAGCAGGGACATGCAGGCAAATGGTGGCAGCCTCCTGGATGGTAATGCAATGCAGTTGTTCCCCCACGTCACAGGATGCTATTGAAGACATGATATTTAAACACTGCTTCCCCCTTTGAAAGGCAAAAACACTATACTGCACTGCCTTGACATGGAATTAATCCAACATGGAGTTGTGGCACTGAAAATCAAAGTTTGCAGGAGCAGGCAAAGTCTAAATAGCTTTCTTTCTCCCCCCCATCCTTTGACTTTTCATTATTAAATAAAGTATGTAATGATTCAAGGTGCAGACAAACTTGGTCCTGGTAGTTTCTGTATGATGATGCTGTACAGCAATGGATTTCTTACACTTGCAAAATACTTGTTGGATCTTTGAATAATCCAAAAATATGAAATAGGGCAAAACATTCCTGCAGTTCATCTTCACAAAACATGATGTCGCTTATGTACAGACTCTTAATCCTATTCCTCCTCCTATTTTCCTTTCAAATATGTGTTTTGTATGGAGTTATCCATCAGACAGCACATTGTCAATGAGATGTGTCATTGCTGTGTGTGTATTCTGATAAAATGAACCTAATGCATATGTAAATCTGCCTTCACAGGAAAAGTGTGCGGAAACACATTTGACTTGAAATCTCTCACTGCAAAAAGATTTAAGAAGGGTAGAGATGAAAATTTCCCAATTGCAAGACTTGAAGTGGCAGCCCTTGAGATCTGAAGCATATGGAGGGACCCCACGAAAGCCAGGGTGCCCACACAGCCTCATCCCACCCAGGGCATCACTGCTCTGCAGCCATGCACCACACGGGGGGGCAGCGGTGGTGGCCCCAGCTGCTGAGGTCCCTTGCTCTCTCACCACTCCCTCTTGGCGATCCAGGGCCGGTGGGAAGGAAGAAGGTCCTTGCCCTGCCACACTGCGGGCGTGAGAAGCGCCTGGGGCAGCAGTCGTGTAACCTTGTAAGGGCGCTGGGCAGCCGTACTAATGAAATCATGCAGACGAGCAGCACGTGCGGCTTTCCAAATGTTGTGCTGCTGGGGATCATCAAAGAAGTGATCACAGAGACCTCCATGAAAAAAAAAAACCAACAAATAAATCCTGGTCATGGTAACACGGATTTAGCCTTCTAATCGATTTTCTAAAATTTTTTTTAAAGGCAAAACCATCAGCTTGTTTGAATGGACTCTTAAATATAACCATTTAAAATAACTTGTAGGAAAAACAATTTAAGAAAAGGATTTAAAGATATCATCTGGCAAATTGCTTTGTTGACAACAGATAGATATTAAGCGCAGTTTATCCTGGCTGTAATTAGACACTACTTTCCTAGCTTTGCAATCATAATAAGGGTTTTCCATTATTATTTTTAAGAGAGTACAAAAATGCCAAAGCATTACTAGATACCTTCTGAAAAGAGAGTAAAAATATGCATACAACGACATAAATGAAAAGTTCATTAGAAATTAAAAAAAATACCTCCCTCTCACAAGTATCTAACTCTTGCTCCAAATAAAATATATAACCAATTTAAAACAAGCCCGCAGTCGCTACTGTTGCACAAGTGCACATGTGCATGTACCTTGCCATCCACATGGACAGAATTTGCAGGTAGAAGTGTAAGGATCCATAAGGTGGAGGGAAATTTCCTTTTTATATCAATATGTACCTGCTGTTCTAAAAAATAGTATTTCTTCATTCTTAATCTAGAATATAAGTTTATATTACATATCTTAAACGTTATAGACTACATATACAAAGAAAGGTTTTCTGTTCTGTAGAACAGAAATTTCTGCTGCATTTTTAGCAGCAGCTGATGACTTTGTGTAAATATGATGCCTTTGAGAACAGAGAGGGTATCCTTTACAGAAAAAGAGTGAAAGCCAAAGCTGTCTGTTTATGAAGTATTTTTATGAGAGCACAACTGTCTCTTCGGTTGGAAAGTGCAAAATATAAATACAAGACCTTTGTGATCTGAAAATATGGTAGTTTTTAAGCTGCAGCTTTTAAAGGAGTATCTCAAAACCCGAAAACCTTCTGCTGTATCTTGCTGTTTAAAGTAGCAAGGTGCATCCTTCTTTACAGCAAGTAACGTACTAAATCACTTGTACTGTGTATCTCTCAGACTATGCTGTGCCGAGTTCAGTGAAAGGCTTTGTTTTGGTTTCTAAGTGCTTTCTTGTTTATTTGAAATGGCAGTATTTACATCTCATAGCTTATTAACTCTAATCACCCAGTTCAGTAATTAAAAAAGGCGGAGTTGTCTACTGACATTGATCACAATACAAAAAAGCTGTGGTAAAAAGAGTCTAATGAAATATTTTTGTAAATTGTAAAAAAGGATAATTATGGGATCAGGAAAGAAAACCCTAACTGTATAGCTTCTTTTAATGAAGTCAATATGATATTTTTCAATTAAGTATCAAAGCAAATCTGGGAGACTGTGGAGTTTGGTAGGACACCGACAAAGGTATTAGTGCTTCTGCAGCTTTCAAATAATTTCATGGGATGATACCTGAGATAAACTTTATTTATTTATTTTTTATACCCTTTTTTATACAAAGAGTTGAAAAAGAAAAGGCAAAATGAGCCATTTGCTGAAAACGGAGCGGGTGACGCTCTGCAATTCATCTGCTGGAAAAGGTGACTTTTTCATTCAAAGGAACTTCTTTTCCTTTTAGTGGTAACCATCTGTTGATCATTTCGTTTAATGAGATTATTTTTCAAATAGAAAGACTATATGTTATGACTTTTTCTCCGCATATAGTATTGTTCAAATTTCAAAAGACACTATATTTGATAACTCATGCTTATTACTTACTGCCCTTTGCAAAATATTCTTGGCAGAAGGTTAGAAACTGACATTTCCAGTTGAAAATAATGCATTGTCAAATAAGAAAACTGCAGGCTACAATTTTAACACATGTATCTATTATTTTAAACATGAAACATTGCATCAATTTGACATTAATTTATATAATAGGGACAGAAAAGGATAATGCAATTTTCAGGGGCTATCTACATTTAATTAACTAGCAGCAGTCGCCTGTAACAAAAGAAAACTCTGCTACAAAAATAAAGCCTGTTTGTACACCTTCTATCATGCATTATTGAAACACACAATGTCATTATATGAAATAATAAGTGCTTAAATAGAGGCAGCAACTAATAAATGCAGACACAAAACTTTCATAAAAGTTTGTAAATACAGTATTGTATGGAAATTCTGATGCATATTAACTCTCATATGCACTGTAAAATGTTTTATTATGAAAAAAGTGGGTAAGATACTTATCTTTTAAATTGGAGTTTAATATTTTATTAGTGCCAGGCACATAATTCTCATCAAATGGCAGGAAACTCTTTTTTGTATGGATATAAATGTCTAGAGTTTAATATTTCAAAGATAAGTACCTACTACTGCATCTATCACACTGCAGCTTAATGGAATTTACTTTTTCTTAAATATTTATACTGTATGTGTGTTTGGTTGTCAAATTATTCTAGAACTACTGAGGCAGAAGTGATAAGCTGGGCAACAATCTTGCAGATTATTATTTTCCAAAACTGAAATGTTTAAAATCTTGAATACGATAAGGAATACAGGACTTGAGAATTTTTAAACATGCAATTTTATTGGAAAAAAGAGTATTCTATAATTGACAAACAAACAAAAAGTTCTTCTAAGTGAACCCTAGATTGCAGAAATTGCCTGACTTTGCCCAAACAAATTACATTTAAAGAAAAGCAGAATTACATTAGCGAAAAATATTTCCTGAGAATCCAAAATACACAGTAGTGAGCAAATTAAACTGAGACCAGTCTCTGATATTTCCAGTGTAATGTACAGAGAGCATCATTCAGGTTCTGCAATACTGCAAACTATTTCATCAGTTCTGAGAAATGCTTTCTGATCCATGCTGATACAATTACCTAGCCTTTATTGGCAATTTAGACCTGCTTTTAGGGACATTTTAGAGCAAATGATGTTTTCTTGATATTTTAAAAAAGCAGCACTATTTGCTATACCTTTGGGATAAGGTAGAAATGGAGTTAGAGGCTCATTAAATATCTGATTGGTACAATGTGGTTTTTGTTACTGTGGACTAAACTACCAAAAATGAAGATATGTTCCTGGATGTTCTGTTCCCCCTTGCAATCAAATGGTATTTTTATTTGGAATATTTATGTAAAATAACAGCTGGCATTTACTAGCACTGTACTACTTACAAGAGTCTTAAAATCTGCCTATTAATTGAAAGATGTTGAAACTTACCTAATAAATTTTTAATATGAGCATGTGTGAAGGGCACACCACATCTTTCTTTGTTCCTATAAAAACGTGATGCCCAGACTATGACCAAGTGAGCCTAAATTCCCTCTGATGTTTCTCTAAGTAGAAAAAAGTGATGCAGTTAGACATGAAAAAAAATAAAATGAGATACTCCTAAATGTTTTTTACACAGGGATTTAACTGAAATTACACCTGAAACCAGACAACAGTCTCCCGAATGACACAAAGCCCAAAAGCTCCTACCAGTTTGTTTTGCAACCAGTACAGCTTTAACTTAGAGACTTAAAGACAGCTGCAATAGCCTTAAATTTTAGAATTTAATTCAAAACCTGCTTTCCTACGCACAGGCAAAGCTGTTAAATTAGGTCCTCTTGTCCTGGTTACTTACAATAGCATATACAGTCAAAAGCAGACCCAAAAGATATATTAGTTAGCATTTCCTTGATATTTTCAACTGTTTTCAATTTCCATCCTTGCTTTTGGGAAATTCACATGAGTGTTTCTGAGTTCTCTGCATTACACAGCTATTTTTATGCCATATTGGTCTGAGTAAATAACACACAGGAAAGTGTGATAAATCAGGAGCATACCATTGTGATAAATAAAAGCTGATAATTTAAAACTCTTTTAGATAGAAGTGAGATGCCTCGTGAGAATACTAGTGTGGTAAATAAAATCTGCTAATTTAAATCTTTTAAAATAATGCTTCCTGCTGTTAGCATCCAAGACACAGTGTCGCGAGGCAGTTATTAAGCAGCCCTATGGAGGAGAGGATTTTATCACTGTCTCTGTTATGGGGAGGAAACTTTTGTTCTGCTAGTTTCTCCAAGGAGATGAATCAAACTCTGCAAATGCCTACAGAGGTGACACATCTGAGCAATTTGGTGTAACAAACATATAGGTGATTTGACTGATAGGCATGTGTAGGCTGAAATCAGTTTTAAGTAAGCAAAGTTGAGCTGTAGCTTAGTTTTAAAGTAAAGCAGGTTTAGCTCTCAGTCTCAGTGGTTAATGGGCAGGCAGGGGAATTATCTGAAATTGAACTATTCTGAATCAGACACTCATCCACCAGATTTAACAAGATTTTAAAGCCCCAGTTTTGGAAAACCAGCTAGACGTCTTGTCGGAAAAATATCTTTGTCCTTTCACTGTCCATTGAAGGTTTTCTAGCTATAAAACAACAAGCAGCTGGAAAGCCTGATGCAGTTTGCATCACTGCAGGGGAAAAAAGAGCAAAGAAAAAAAACCTAAAAATCCTGCCAGATATCTGGGAAAAGCAGTGGCTGAACATAGCAGTTACTTTGCAGGAAGAGCTCAGAATTTAGTAGTAAAGACAGTGTATTCTCGAGGTAAACTGGTTCTACAAGTGCACAGGAGCAAAAGATCCAGATCAGCACTGTCTAAGGAGGGAGGAATGGAGCCAGCACCGGGTGCAGCAGGTCCTGGGGCCGAAGGAGGGACTGACCAGCAACCTGCACAGCAAATCACTGGGACCTGCTGCAGAGTCACGGGTCACAACTAAACTGCTGGGAGGCAGCTTTCCAGAGGCTGCACTGGGAGAGAAATGAGCTGGAAACCCCAATATAAGATGCACAGTGCTCCTGTGACCAGACACACACAAGACCTGTTTTTTCCCCTGTGCTTTTAAGCAAAGGACATTCAGAGGAGTGAAGCCACATTGACTGAGATCACAGGGATTAACAGTGCCTGCCCTGGAAAGCACAGAAATTATCTCATGTGCTACACTAGAGAAAAGGACAGGAGGACTCGGCAGCCCTGTCCGTCAGTGCTAGGGCACTCTTTCCTTTGAGGAGCATAAATATCACAACTGCATGGTTTCTATCAGCATCTCTGCAGATCAGGGGCTTTGGTGTCCCAATCAAGCAGTTAGTCTGCCTCTCTGAGCAGATATTAGACCACTGCCACAGCAAAGTTCAACAGAGTTTGGAGAGAAAAACAATAGAATAATTGTTGCAATGCCATACGACATCTGTATTAACATGAGCAAATTATTTTGGTAGGGATTCAATTTCATAAATGTGGCTTCAAAGGCTGCTCCATGAGCACTATAATGCTTTTTTTTTCCTTCTTACCAAAATGAATAAAAACTTTACGATATGTTCAGCACAGTACTTAAGTATTTGTTTTGTTAATTTCTTAAAACAAATTGGATTCCCAGTAAATACAAAACTTGGACAGCTGCATTAAGCAAGCAGTGGGGAAGCAATCTCATAATGATTATCATGCAGAAGCACACTACAGAAGAATTCCCAGAATTTCATCCAAACTGTTATTTGCTCTATTATAAACCTTCTATAAAACCCAATATAAAAATTCCTGAAGGAAGAGAAAGCATTTTTAAATATTTGCAAATGCCCTCCAATGATTAAAGAAATGTGTGAAGGATGAGATGTTAACAAATGACAACAGAATTAGGAGATACGGTCTTTCTCCTTATTTTATTGCACTGAGAGGGAATCAGAGCAGTTGTAACCATTTTCCTTCCAGCTGAAAATCTGTGATGCCAGACCACGTAGGTTTTGATCATGTACCCTGCAGGGCAGACGTGTCCCAACTTCCCACATGAGCTGACCCCGCGCACAGCAGGTCTGGGCGCTCGACCCCGAGGTAGGTCCCATTCACATAACGAGGGTCTGGGACTCCAGCCATCAACAGGCATTGGGGGTGAAAATACCTGAAGTGCTAGTCTTGTGGTTTCAAAGAATAAGAGCATGGGGGATTAATGAATCTCAATACCAGTCTGTAGTGCCTGGGATTTTGCATAAGGATTTTTGTGCACTTCTTCATTTAGATTTCTTCATCTGTGGCTGAAGGGCAGGACTCGCCTGATGTTCTCACCAAGGGCAGAGGTACCGATATACAGACCCTGCACTGCCGCAACAGCACCGCCTCTGGACAGCAAACCCCTCACCTGTTGTCTCTTACCTTTTGCACAGAATTTGTCTTTCAGAAACAAAATAGCTGTGCACAGCAATTTTCATAATGCTTCAAGGGGCCTCGTAAGCTTTCTGCTTTCTGATATATGAACTCACTCCCCTTGGTGCTGCCAGGAGGGAGGTCAGCAAGGAAACATCCCATACAACCGATTGGGTTAGAACATCCACAACTCTAATTATCATTTATTTAACCTTGAAAAAACATCCCACTGTAAAGCAGAATATTATTAAAAAGAATTAAAAATAAAATCTGTCATCCCATGGAACAGCCCTTTGTGCATTTAACAGCTAAAGCAGGCTCCCAGGAAGCAGGGGTTTGGGATCTTTCCAAACAAAAAGATTCGGCCAAAAAATTGAAATCTCTCTTCTGTGAGCAACTAATTAGACTTTGACAAGTCTTACAGCCATTAACATCCCTCCACAGGCCTTCGCAGGACACGTTTGCACATGCAACGTTATTTTGGCGAGCCCCCGAGCCCCAGGGAAAGACAGGGCTTGCAAGTCCATGCAAGGCAGCAGCACCCGGTCTCGTGCCCGGCTGTGCCTTGGGCAGTGCAAAGCTGGTGCTAATGAAGTGGCCTCCCAGAGGAGCTGCTTGGTGTGGGTCTAACACCATACTGACACTTCTCTGTGGCCAAAGATTTCAGCTCAACAATTTTTGCACTCTGCTCCTTTCACATTTTACTCTTGCTGTTCTGCCTGGAGCAGCCCTAGTTCCACCCTGCCCCTGGGGCTGATTTGAAGACAACTGATATATCTCTCCTCCTTGCTCTTGCTCTCCCCAGTGGTCACTGCCAGAGGGACTGTTGTAAACTTTTGGGAAACGAGCAGTGCCCAGGTCTTATGGACCCCCACCTATGCATAGGCTGAACAGGGACTCCACAAATCACCATCCAACAGCTTCACAAACCTAATATGCCTATCAGCTTTGTAGCATCCAGCTGATATCAGAAGATGCAATTTTCAACCCACTCGCTGTTTTATGGCAGATGATCTTCTGAGGGGGCTGGTTGTAGAGCTTGTATGCTTCCCTTGAGGATTTAAGAACACAAACCATCACAGGGATACAACATCTGAGCACAGTCTGCAGCAGAGGTAACTATCCATAGGACGTGCAGCCCCTCTGCAAGGTTCACACTGTGATCATGTGTAGACCCTATAAAACATAATTTTAAATGTGTGTATTTATACATGAAAGACAAAAAGATCTAATTTCTACCAGCGCAGTAAAACACGCCCTTCTTTACACAGAGAATGCCACAACTACTGATGAGTTTCCACATTTCCCAGTCTAGGAAAGCAGAGCAGATGTTTCTGTTGAGAAAAATCAGGCCACAAAAGGGGACGTCCTGCATTCCACCTCCATGCTCTTGGGTATAGAGAAGAAGGGCAAAGCCTGCTCAGTGACCACAGAGTAAATCCACGGCAATGCCATCAAGTTAATAACTACCCAACATTATGCAAGCAGTAAACTAATTTACCCACAGGTTAGAAGTGTCTACTGCTGTTTCATTAAATAGTAATTCTTGTAAATTTGAGAACACAACTGTAATCAACCCTAAGGGCATGGTGTCTCTATTGTCACTGTCATTAAACCCCCATACTTATTCCCACACAGCACAAGGTATATTTAATGCCCTCACTCACATACAACCTTGCCTTCTTACAAATTTATAACAAAAGTTCAGGAGACACTCCCAGATGTGGTTTTGTGCCTGCAAACATGCACCAAGGCAGAAGAGCTCCGTGGAGCTCCAAGCAGAGGCACTGAGCTGAGGCTGCTCTCAATCCCAGCTTTGGGAGAACCCCTGAAGGGTGTAATCAGGAGTAGAGACACTGGGTTAAACCACAACACAGGGTTAAACCAAAAC
Organism: Mesitornis unicolor; assembly: GCF_000695765.1. Lineage (NCBI taxonomy): Eukaryota > Metazoa > Chordata > Aves > Mesitornithiformes > Mesitornithidae > Mesitornis > Mesitornis unicolor. Next base: position 117,720 of record NW_010185287.1, on the reverse strand, counting down.
ACACCTACAAAACAACCAGCAGCTCAGCCACAGCTTTTTAAATGTTGGGCCTGATTCCTGGTTGAGGTTTATGCCTCATTCAAGCTGATGAAACTTTCTTCATTTTAGCAAAGTTATACTACACTAAAATAGAAATACTAGACAGATTAAACCAATTCATAACTTGGTACTTTCTTAAAAGTAGTAGAATTTACCCTCCACACTGCTTTTTTTTGCCCTTTTTTTTTCTTTTTTACTATAAGCATGGCTTAAAAAAAGAGTGTGTAATTTTCACCCTTGGATCCTTAACTATCACCTGTCTTCTGTATATCTATTTTTAAGACAGTAAATGCTGCAGACTGAAACTGTCTGTACTGTTCTGTAACCCACAGCACTGAGCCAACAGTCAAGACAAACCAAATAAATAAACAAATAATAATGACCTTAGTGATACTAGCTCATATTTACACTGAACATTATTTCAAATAATGTTTGATGCTTGGTACTACGAAACTATGGATTTATACATATTTTAACGTGCAATAAGAAGTAATGTCAAAAAATAAAGGGAAATACAGCAGAGATTATGCATTATTCTACCTGAGTATAATGTCGCAGACTTACTAGTGGCAAAGTGAAAACTGTGTAAAGTAGCATAAGAAATGAAAATAAAATGGGGAAATCTCTTTCATTTGTGTCTTCCCTCTATCAATGAAGTTTTCTTGCTCTTTAGTGATGTATTAGTCATCAGGGAAAACTGATCTTGTATTTGAAATAGAAACGAAGCAAATTTACCATTAATGCAAAATGACAACAGCTTTAATCTCTAAAACATACTGAAAATAGAAAAAAATATTTTGCATGATTTATCAGAATTACATATCTGGCAGAAGAAAGGACAAAATAGATGAATACTCCACAAGGCACCAGTTTTCAGAGGAGGCACAGTGCAAGATTACTGTGCGTGCTGTCTCCATCTGGAATGCCTGCTTTCTGTGGAGTCGTAGCCACCTAGTATTTTAAATTCCTTGCACTGCATCAGGGTTATGGTACTATGTTACAAAGTTATTCAGAAACCTGATTGGCCATGTTCCTGCAATACATTTTCTTAACCCCAAGATAAAGATCCATGCATCTCTTTACCCTTTAAACAAAAAAGCTATTGTAATAGCATGTAGTGTGATGCATGGCATGAATACCAAAACATGTACATGCACTGCTAAACTGTTTAAGTATGGAAGAAGTAGTGTCTAATAGCATCAGGAAATTGAAATTTAAAAATTTTTCTCACTCACTTATTTGATGAGAACTGGGCTGCTGACAGGTGAAGCAGAAAGTCATTTTTCAAGTTAAATGCCAAGTGGTTATATAGCATAATATTCAGTCAAAATTAACCACCTCACTGCTGCATTGACATACAGCATATTTAATGGCAACTGTTTCCACAAAGAAAACTATAGACCTTGGGGAGTTCGAAGAAAATGGAAGGAAAATCTTACTAATACTTCAGTTACTTGCTTGAAACAAAGAACGATATTGTGCCCTAATGCATGACAGAGAGAACAAAACACAACTATTTGTCAAAATTATAAATAAAATTTTTTGTATTCTTTACTCACGAGTTGCATGTTTTAAGTCATCAGATGCACCAACCTAATTCATAATCTCAGGCATAGTCTCGGGGTTGGGGTCCTGCAAAACAACATCTATGAGGTTTTTTGGACTCTTATTCTCACCTCTGAGGACTTTACACAGCCCTCCTTCAAGACTGGATTGAAAACGCAAATATCTCTCCAGTGGGAGCTTTGCTTCAGTCTTCTGGATTTAATCTTTAAAGCACAAAACAGTAAAATTTGTGTTCTCAGTGCCTTTTGAAGGTATGATAAGTTGAGTGCATAACATACCTAGCTCTTAACCCTGGAACAGGCACTCTGGTTGAGGGATTCCACCCTTTAACTGTGAGGTTTTTTCATTTGTTTGTTTTTAAAAACATAGTAACTATTCCTTGCATGCAAAAACTTCTTACTGCAATAGGCAGAAAGGAACTACCTTTCTTCTTGTTATGCCAAAAATCCTGACCCATACAAAGTAAGCTTTATTGCCCTAATAATCAGAGTGCATAAAAAGTAAATTTAGAGATAAAGGAAACATAAGAGGGCAGTAAATAGAATTTAAAAATGAAAATAAACTCCTATGTGTAATAACAAAAACAGAGCGAACAGCAGGCAGTGGCACACTAAAAATGTATTTACTTCTTTTGCTAGCCTTTCCTCATAAAAATTTACACTACAGGTGATAAAATTAGAAAGCAGAAAAGAACACCAAGGAAAGAAGCTTTGGTGGGATTTCCAGCTTTCTAAGAACATTTAAGTTGCATTTGGATTTTTCTCCTCAGTGCGCCAAAGGGCCAGGCAGGGACCCCAGCGTGCTCTCACACCACCACCAATTTCGGTGGAGGATGAGAGTTGAGCCCCCACGGACAAGCCCCCAGTGATGAGTCCTGGAGAGCTGGTCAATGGGAAGCAACATGGGAAGGGATGGAGACTGCACAGGGATTTGGGGTGTTGCTTCTTGTACCTCCCTTCTAACAAGATGCAGGCTGCCGGGGGGCCCAGGGAGCAACAGGAATATCTTGAGGATAAGCAGAGCAGGAAAAATCAGAGATCTAACCCAAAGAAAGTCCTCTAAAACAAAGGCAGAGCCAAACTCTTAAGGCCAAAGATCTGCCTGTCCCTTCTCATCAGTAAAGTCAGGCTTCACAGAAGAGTATATTGTGAAAGGAGATTATTAAAGAGAAAAGCATAGATGGCTTTTTGTATATATCAAAATTCTTTCTTCTGCCTTGACAGGATCAAGCAAATAATTCCTCAGAAAGTCACAGAGCTATTCAACAGGTGAACAGCTGCCAAGACAATTTGAAAACTCTACATTATGGTCCATCATGTAACTCATGTTTCCTCAGTAAATATTATTCTCTTGGGACATTTCATGCAGAGAAACAGATGCCAGTTGATGACCCAACCTTTTCTTGGTCTTTCACTATTGTTTATGTAAAAGAAATACAGGTAGATATTTATAAATAGAAATTACTCAAATCTCACCAAAGTGATGTTTCCTTATGTTCAGCTCCTTTCCTGTGCAATATATCCGAGGTTTTGCTGGTTGAACTCCAGGGAGAGGTTGTGGGGGGGAAGAAAGATTGTAGCTAACGTGTATGAAACTATCTCAAGGATTTATGGTGTATGAGAAGAGTAAAAACCATAGATTTGTATAATTTTTACTAGAAAAAGATGTATTGAGCTGGCAGCAGCAGTAAGATGAAGGGAAATCATGAAATTCTTCATAGTATTATATGAAAATTGTCAAAGTGTTGGGATGCCCTAATCATCCATGAGCCAGCTGAAAATAAAGTGTATTTATACTGGAATTTTTCAGCATCTTTGGACAGTAGCTTAGCTTTGTTATAAGTTGTAATGTTCCACAAAATACTGTTTATTTTATCTTGTCATAGAATACAGTAATAAAAGAATTGTAAATGTATCTTATTTATCAACATGTCTGCAGTTTGGGTTATCACAGGAGACATGGGTTGTTTTTCCTTGAAGAAACTGAAATGTCTGGTGGTTACTTTAGATGAAAACAGAAGCAACAAAAAGCACTACAGAGATATTCCTCCTGGTCGTTGAATGTGATGCTTCTTACCAATTATATCTTACGCACAGTTATTAGAATATGGTTTAAGGGGTTTTGTGACAAAAAGAGAATACATCTGAAATGCACACCATTATTAGCAGTACCCAGTAATGTTCTATTGCATGTTGGAATTTATGTAATAAAAATGTTAAACAGCCAGTGATTAGATTTGTTTACAGGATCTAAAGGGGAAATTGGGATGAACCCATGAATAACTTGCCTTGGAGGAGTCTTTTCTAACTGGATACGGATGGATTGGACCTGGAAAAAGAGACTGATTCAAAGTGACTGTAAAACATTATTCACTTATATTATTACTTGGAGTATACTGACTATCACAAGTAGGTTTCCTCATGGTCAATCAATATTGCCCTGGTATTAAAATTTTTAAATGTGAATTATGGAACCTGCTCTTGCAGAAAAAGTTAAAGAAAAGGAAAGAAAGCATGGGGGTTAGAATCCCATTATAATGTCTCTCCAGAGCCAGCATGGAGCCAAACTACCCCCCAGGGACCACTGGCTGCAGGACTCATCCAAAAGGGACAAGTGCCATGCAGGAGTGCGCTTCAGCCTTGGACGTGCCAGCCTCTTGTGCTGCTGTGTCCCGGGACTTGCTCTGGTGCCCAAGGAGGAACCCTCACCTGCAAGGCCGTTTTGCCAGAGGCACTTCACATTTTGAAGGTCTCTGTCTCTCAAGAAGACAAGAGTGCCCACCACTGTATCTCTGACCATGGATTCTCCTTCCCTGGTATTTTACTGACCAGATATACTTAACTATGGTTGTAAAACTTTAAAATTCCACCTGTATATTAATGATCCTGATTTATACATGTTATTTCTACTGCTGTATTTGTAAGAAGAAACCCTCAGGATTCTCATGTTGTTGCTATTTCAGTTAAGCAGCTCAGTTATTTCTCTGGAACTGACAATTTCTGCAGCGTGAATGCCTCTGTGTGTGGACATAAGGATGTGTATGCATATGAAGAATTTCTGCAGAACAATTAGCACTTATTAAAATCAATTATCTCTTATAATTGAATGAGATAGCTCTAGAGATTAAATAACAGGGAGGAAAATTCTAAAATGACAAAAATGAAACCTAGAAAAAGAATGTTACTTAACAGCAATGTCCTACACTCCAGAGGCAATATGACCACGTTTTTCCTCCCAGAAAGCAGTGATCAAACTTTTGAATGTGTAACAACATTTAGTAGTAAGTTCCAAAAATCATATTCATTCAGCAATACTTAATGCATTAATTTATTTTCAATGTACTTTGAGACAGTGAAATCTGTACTTTAAGATTTGATAAAAAGCTAAAATGAAAAGAATTTTCTAGTGGCAGAACTAAAAATTGGCAAGATGCATTAGCACGATCACTAAGTGAATGATATGTCTCAAAACAAGTTTGCAATGATAATGTTATTAATTCAGCACATATATGTGGTTTGTGCTACCTGCCAAGAGATAGAGGTCGACGTTAATGTATGACCATTCATTTATTTATTCTTTGAAATGCTCTTGTCTGATAGACAGTTATTTCCCAGCACTAATTATATCATTACCTATAAATATTTTAAATCAAAGCAAGACTAACAGTACATAAATGTTGTACCACTGGGCCTTCAGTAACTTTTTTTTCTTCTGTCATTAAAGTATAAAGATATGGAAGTAGTGAGTTACTCTGAAGAATTCATATATGTAAATGCTGAAGTTGAATTTACGACCTTCACTGTATACCTCATGCTGTCATACATCAACAATGTACAAGTCTATCGATATATATGATTATTACTGCTGGTTTAGTAGGTTGCTTTAAAGATATAGAGTACCTTTAAATCAATCACTTCTTCAAAAATAAGACTTTCTGAGCTGTAGTTCTTGTGCTGACCTTTCAAAAGAGTGACTATTAGCCAAGGAGCTTGGTGAAGAAAACTCCATAGTAACGCTTTTCTTTTTTTCTTTAAACTAGAACTTATATAAGCAAATCACCAGCAAAAATCTACTGATTAGCTCTTCTCCTCCTCCCTCTACTGTGAAAATATACTGATTAGCTCCACCACACATCCTATTCCAAATAACGCTGTTGTCAGTTTTGATATAAGACTTCATTAACATGCAAGCCGTGCTGTCGGATTTTTTAAGATTATCATACCTGTGTGGATTCATGGAAATATGAAGAAAAACAAAACAAAACAAAACAAAACAAAATAAAAAAAAGCCAAACCAACCAACCAACCAACCAACCAAAACCCCAAAAACCAAAACAAAATACAAACCCCACCAGAATCCTCAAAATGCAAGCAAACACTACTGCAAAAATAGGCAATATCAAGGAGTTTTCTTCTTCCTGGAAGGTACTTCCATGCTGCTTCTGGCTTATGCTTAAATGAAAGGAATGGGCCAGGGATAACACAAAGTAATTTAAAGGACTTACATTGCAATACGTAGGATTGCCCACAGCTACACCTTGCAATCACCCAGTTCATATTTTAGGTCCTGACATAAGAGTTCATAGTATTTTACAATTCTATGTTCCATGTCAGTGGCTGACTGTGGAGTTGAATATCAGTCCTATTTAAATCTGCAAGAAAATAGCTGCAGGTGACATAACCTTTCATGTAGTACCACTGTGTACATATACAAATAATTGAGGCTCTTGACCCTGTCTACGCACATACAACTGTAAGTACAAACTTGACATTTTGATACTGCTTGTAGCCTTTCCCGTTGTTATTTTCTGTTTCAATAATCCATTGCAGGTAGAAAAATGAAAGAAGGAAGCATGAATGATTAATGCTGTCAAGCTAAAATAATGTATTTAGAAAAATCTATAAATCTGTTATTTGTGGCATTTTAAAACTAAACACGACACTCTTTGGTGCCATTCAGCCTATTTTACAGCAGATAAATGTAAACGTTTTGCAGAAACAATGGCAGCATAACCCTTTGAACACTGGTTTTGGCACCAAAAGTTAAAAGGGATTGGCTGCAAACTTCCGTGTATAAATGAATATTAAATATAGATGAATATTCATACAGTGCTATTAATATTTAATATATATGTATGATGCAAAGTGAATGTGAATAAACTGCTGTTTTTTCACAGACTTCCTGCCTTTATCTTCCTGGCTGTCCACACGTGGACTCTGGCCTTATCTCTGGCATTTTTTTCCAGGTTGCCTCTGTAAACTGAAGGGTATCTGAAATGGACTATATTCTTTAAAATGTTTAGTACACCTACCTTTCTGTCAGCCAGTACAATGTGCCTCTTTAGATATTACGTATATATGTTCATACACTTTCCACAATTGTGGTGGAAAAATAAGTGTCACGTTTGCCCTCCTTTCTGGAACCAGCGCTGCACACCTTTGTATCACCAGTAACATGAGTCCTTACCATGCACCAGAAGTGCTGCTGGCCAGGAGCTGGAAGTACCACCCTGCAGGCAATTCCCTATGAATATCCTAAACATATGATAAACTGTCAATGCCACTCGTGTTTGAATGAGATCTTTGCAGAACAATGCAGATGTTAAAACTATATCAGCCCCCCCAGTCATCACCTTTGCTGTTTTCTTTCACCTCTGAAATGACAGCCAGGCAATCAAGGCAAGCATTAGTGTATAAACAAGATATTCTCTTTTAAAGGAGTTAGGGGCCTTTCATGCTAACAAGATGTTTTCTCACTACAAAGACAAGAGCGTACAACAAAGCCACAGCTATCTGCTAAAACGTCTTGGAGATGTTACATTTGTTAGGTGCTCTAGCAAGTCATTTAAAATTAAAGTTAATTAAATTAATGTGATATTAGCCCAATTGTTTCACTTGATAAACCTGTAAAATGCAAACTGCACAGCTCAAGTTTCAGGAGACAAGTGAATTAGCAATGCATGCAAATGATCACAGTTTGCAGATTCAAAAAATAATTGAAGCAGATCTATAGCTTGCAGCAAATTTCACCTGAAGTCACAGCAATTGAAGCTCTTTACTTTGCGGCTTATTGCTAGATCTCCACGCTGCCCTGGAAGAGTAACTTCAGTTTTAAGAGAAAAGTGACTATACTTTCTATTATATTCTGTCTCATTTTGCATACATTATTTTCATCTCCACTGTACTTCTTTCTGTCAGAAAGTCTTCTTAATTGTTTCCTTAAGAATGTGTATAAGATATCACCTGTGCAAAGACCTTCTCACTTACTGAATGTTGCTCTCTAAGTAGCTTTGCAACTGTTTCTGCAGTTAAATGCCTGAAGAAATTATCATCACTAATTCATGCAAAAAAGTTAGAATTTTAACTAAGCCATGCCAAATAACAACTGAAAGGTAGTAAATTACTTTGAAAATCAAAATAAAATTATTTTATACCATGGAAAATATTAATTAAGATAAAACTTTTAAAAATTCAAAGTAAATACATATTGTTGACAGGAGAATTTAGTTTCCTATATAAGCAAGTTTATATCATAGACTTCTTAATTTTTAGTTCAGAAAAAAAGACATACAATTATTTCTGTGATTTTCTCTCTCTTCAGTTTGAAAAGCAGCGTAGCCCCGGGCAGGTTGCTCTCTATATATAGTTCTCTCTGTAGTATAGTATAGTATAGTATAGTATAGTATAGTATGGCATGGCATGGCATGGCATGGCATGGCATGGCATGGTTTAGTTTAGTTTAGTTTAGTTAGTATAGTTAGTATGTTCAGCTGCTATATAACTTCTCAGACCAGAGAGTGAAACCCAGAATAATAACTGCCATATATAAGCATAAAAAACAACATAGGCAAAACATTTTGACTTAAGTTTGCAATTGTAGTTGACTGGAGTTCACCCAAACTACAGAAACTTGCTTAAAGATGCTCACTTCATGCAGCCAATGCAGTTTAATAATTTAAAATTAACTAAACTCTTCTAGTATAAAATGTAATGGCTCTGTCAGAACTGAAGTGCAGAATGCTAATTTAGGATTTTAAATAATAATTCTGAATAAATGGAAATGTCATTAAAAGGAAGGATTTTTTTTTAAGTGCAAAAAGGGACACCTTGAATTAATATAAGCTGTTAAAGGTACTCCTAGATTGAGCAAAGACTTACAAATGTCAAAACCCTGAGTGAGCTAGAAAGAATTTCACTCACACTTGAAATATTCTGGGTCATAAACATGAACATGTTCATACTGAAAATACTGTAAAGCTCATATGTATATTTTGCAAATCATAGAGTTCACAGGGAAGTATGAATATTTCTGTGGGCAATAATTTTTGAAAGGTAAGTCCCCTTCTCGAAATCCATCTATACACACATCATTGGTTGCCATCATTGCCAGCCACCACCTCTTCTCCTGCTCTCTGCACTCATGCTTCTGGGTGTCTACATCAAACTCATAGGGACCTCATTCTCTTTCTCACTGGCATCAGT